>NC_142522.1:13668229-13680729 GCF_964205215.1 Stylophora pistillata | reverse complement strand
CATAAGATGACCTACACCAGTTGAAATGCGACGTTACTATGCAGTGAAACGTTACATGTTTCATCTTTTGCAAAATAAATGAACCGTTTGCCTCCCCATTTTCGTAAACAAGGCATTATATCTAGTTTGCCATAAAAGTTGAGGATGGAAAAGGAAACTAAGCTTTCAATTATATATTGCTTGACCAAATGTATTCCCACTTCTGTGTTTTTTATATGACGTACTCGATTCACAGGCAGCCGAAGCTCACTACAAGAAAAGCGGACGTGACTCTTACAGTGTTGCGCAACGTTTTATATTCATAAAGGTTTGTATGGGATGTTATCGGTTTGCCTTAAAAGAGAGAAAAAATGTCTCGTTTTGAAATAAAATGGACTTACCTTATTGCCTTGTTGTTTCCTTTGTTGATTACTTATAGCGCTCACTCGCTGAAAACGCTTCAAAATGGCCTGAGACGCTGGTAATCAACAAAGAAAACAACAAGGCAATAAGGTAAGTCCATTTTATTTCAAAACAAGACATTTTTTCTCTCTTTTAAGGCAAACCGATAACATCCCATACAAACCTATATAAATATAAAACGTTGCGCAACACCGTAAGAGTCACGTCCGCTTTTCTAGTAGTGAGCTTGAGATGCCTGTGCTCGATTACGGATAAAATTTCTCTGCCGGCGTAAACCGAAGTGAAATGGGAAGCAAGTTTCTTTCACTTTAGTTACTTCCGACTAAGCCAATCAAAACGCTCGAAAAGCATTATTCGCTGTTTGTGGTATATACTTTCGGATCACAAGAGCACACAAAATGGGTTCACGTGAAACCTTCATTTTAATATTGAACTGAGAATCCAGCATTTCAGCATGAAGCTAATTGACCCTTCTCTGACTTGCTGTCGTACTCAAGGCATTTATTTACAACACTCCTCCTTGGCCCTTTTATCGAATATATTCTTGTTTATGTTTATAAAGTCAAATTATTCCTGCCTCTAAAATCGCGCTTACTGGCGAAGCTTGGTCCTGAGATTCTGGTGACAAATCTTGAGCCTGCGGATTGCACACGGTTCGGCGGTACTTCGCTCGAGCGTTTTGAAACCAAACTTGTAAAACCCGTTTAGAGAGGCCGGTTTTTTGAGAGAGTTGTTTCAAGTCTTTAGCATCAGGATTGTGATTCATTGCGAAGTACGCTTTCATTGCTCGAAGTTGATGGTGCTTGAACGACGTGCGCATGCGTTTAGGTTTTGTGTCTCCATTGTGCTGACCAAGATGATTTTCATTGTCCGAGATTGTAAATCCTGAAAAAAAAAAAAGAAAACAAAAAAAAAACTTAGCATCTCAAGAACAAAGCATTTCATTTGGTGACTCTATACTAAGAGACAAGGTCTACAAGCAATAGAAAGCGAAAAGTAATGCTTCATATTTTCGAAAACACATGACATAAGTACGTATGATGCACGATCCTCGCAGTAGATAGCGCTATTTAAGCAATAGCGAAAATCAGACCTGAAAAAAATCAGGCCTGTACGGGATTCGAACCACTGACCTCTGCGATACTAGTGCACCGCTCTACCAATTGAGCTAACAAGCCAACTGGGAGCAGGCCGTCAAGTTGATTCGTAATAAACCCGTGAAAGTGATAAATCACTTTCAAGTACAGGCCTGATTTTTTTCAGGTCTGATTTTCGCTATTGCTTAAATAGCGCTATCTACTGCGAGGATCGTGCATCATAGGTATCTAATACCGCAGTTCAAAATATATGAACTTCATATATTTCATTGTATCTGATTTATAAAAGATGTAAATCGTTTTTACCAAGCTTTCTATAGCAATAACGCTTACAAATCCATATGAAAAGTAACAAGAGACAGTGGCAATTTTTTTTTTTTTTGTAGTTACCGATGAAGACAGCTGTAATGGCCATTAGTAAGTAACGCCTCGGCGCTCTTGCAAAAAGCCACTTTCACTTCATTTCAAAAATACTTTCTTTGTTTTTTAAATTCGCATTGACTTGTAAATTAAGGACTCCACAGAATTTACGAGTAGTTGAAAATTACGTGTAAATTTTCTAACAAAACAAAACCGCAGTTGTTAAGTAAAAACTATTGTATTCGGTGGTCCCACGAGGGAACAAAAAATCTTGAATTGAGTTGAAAAAGACGCCCACATCACGCTTATTTTTAAACCTGAAGACCATTTATTTGGCCGTCCAGATGTCGCTAGCGCATAAAAAACGTTCTGTGACCTATCTTGTCATAAATCAACCGCTGGATTCCCTCTATTGTCTAGGTTAACACCCTTAAGGCTACACACATGGAGAATAAAATATAAAAGCAGATGTCCTTTCGTATCAAAAAAAAAAAATCTTCCCAAAAGATGTCACCCGGGAGGATTTATGTATTGGGGGCGCGCACGAACAAGAAAAGACTCCATGCCTCGGGCAGATGAAAATGGGGGACACTCTTAACACGCTTAAGGCTACACACGTGGAAAATAAAATATAAAAGCAGATATCCTTTCGTATTAAAAAAAAATCTTCCCAAAAGATGTCACCCGGGAGGATTTATGTATCAGGGGCGCGCACGAACAAGAAAAGACTCCATGCATGCCTCGGGCAGATGAAAATGGGGGACACTCTTACAGCGGAGTAAAACGCCTTATTATTTTTATTAGGTGGATGCCTCAGACCAAATGAGAGCATATTGCACCAGAGTGATGGCAACGACAAAATAAACAAAAGAAAAGACCTCTGTTGTTTTAGAACCATAACTTAAAGCCAATCAAAGCTATTATCACCTCTCATTAGTCATCAGTTTGGGTTATCAGCGCGATTTGTTTGCTAAAACTCACCTGATAAAGCCGCTACGCCCTCAAGAGGTACGGACATTTTCTTTTTTCTTGGTCTTCCTTTCGTTGTCGAAGAGCCTAAGGTCGTTTTTAAAGCCTGCGCCTCCTCTCGGAGGATTATTTCGTAGTCTGCTTTGCAGAATATTTGCATTCCACGCATACCAAAGTATTCACCAGTGGCCAAGATTCGTTTGCAGCGATCGCAGGCGAAACAGCTGATGTGGTAGACATGTTCGCGGGCGCGCATCACTAGCTCTTTACTTGAGATACCTTGGCTACAAGCAGCGCATCTTTTGACTGAGAAGCGTCTGGAAGAGAAAGAAGGAGACCTCGAGTCCATAAGGGAGAGATTAAGTGTGTTAAATTAAAATAACTTAGAGTGGTTTTTGGATCCTGACAGGAAAAACAACGGCATTCTGAAACGAACTAGTCGTTATCAATTTAGAATATCATGAGATGGAAATAATGTATAGAGTTCGATCCAAATCAGCTGAAATGTTACTTTTGGAATTTATAAAAAAAAAAAAACGCCTCTAAGTTATTGATATTTATAAAATAACTGAGAAATCACACGCGCGCTGATTGATCAAAACCTGTCCTCTGAAGGATAAATAATGTTTTATAATACTCACAGACCGCATTTTACATCGATTTAGCGGCGAACTAACCAACTTGAGGATATTAAAGGATGACACACACACGTGTCGATGGCGACGGATTTACAAACTTTTCTGTTATTCTCCTAGCTCCCTGTGTTGGTTCTTTCGGCCGGTAAACCTATTAAAACTGCGTTCTCAGTATTGCTTACCTCTTCTGTGAAGTGAAACTTCACTGATAATAAACAGCATTGCACGATTCGAAAAATTTTCCAATAATTAGGCTATTGGGTATCAATCAGCTCGTAATTTCACGTAAATCATTGACAGTAACTAACAGTAAATTGAAATGGGCCTCATCGCTGTTCAAGTACTGAAAATTCTCACCGCATACAATGTACGTGGCTCAGTTTTCCAGTAGAACATTTTATGCTAAAAAGGGGGCAAGAGATATATTTTCCGGCCTCCGTGGGAAAAAAAAATCAGAGAAGCTTGTATTTTAGGAAATTCTGTTTTTCCTCTTCCAATAAAAAGTAACTTTGAAATAGCTCTTGAAAAAAGTGTTTGAGGATGTTGCAAACTGTGTTGTTACGGGAAGTTATATATCTTATGAGTACCGTGCTTTACCTGGAAGATCGAACGGTAGAAGTTGCGTGGAAATAAGGGAAACACGAAAATGATTTTCGACTGAATTCATTTGTTTTGCCTAGAAATTCCTGATCCTATTCAAGTACACTTAATTTTTGGCATTTCTCACACAGACTGTGGTGAACTGAGTTATGTCTCGATTTTCTCCAGTTGACGAATACTTTTGTTTTCGCTAGCTCCTCACAATCAATGAACTTGACACTGATCAAAAATGTGAAAAGAGAAAGTTTTGTTGCGGGCAAAGCACTCAACACAGAAAGCAAAGAAAAGGATATTTTTTAAAAAAATGTCTGAAAATGTTTTAACCGAACAGAATATATTCGTTTTCTTTTCGAAAATAACGCAATACAACATGTTTCGCAATAAAGTCCATTTAAAACGACGAAAACAAAAATAAAAAACAGCTGTATATGGTTAAAAACCTCGTCGGAAACTTCTTCAAAGATAAAACATTTTGTTTGAGGGTCTATTCGTGTCCTTTCTAATGAAAAAGCGTTATCAATATAAAGATTTCTTATAAAATGCCAAGTGCTTTTCAAGTGCATTCACTGCATTATGAAAACTGCCTTCTGTTGATATCTCACAAACCCGCAACAAACAGTTCAGAATCTCGCACATAATCTGGCCGTAAATCCGCGACCTATTTTCATTACTTACCAGGCTTTCTGGCGCCTAATTGATGAGATAGAATATCACTTGGTTGATCCTGACCGATACTGACTGATAACTTACAAAATAAGCCTTTATACTTATGATAAAACAACGAGGAAAGCTTATCTCCTTTATAGGGAACAATGATATGTGGAGCATTGGCAAATGTGTGATTTGTTCAAATTTTTGCAAAAACAAAGAAAGAAAAAACGCTCGAGGCATGTATTATAATTTTTTTTCTTTTCGTTTTTTTATTTGAACATGAAAAATGTATCTGATTCTAAATTTTTCGATTAACTATAATTATTCTTTGGTCTGTAGAATCAGAATCGAAATTTATTAATGAACGCCGTAATAAGTATTTGCCCTTTCCGATGGAGAGTTGGTAATTTTTCAAATTTTTCAGCACTATTTTGCAAATCTTGCTAGCTTGGTTAAAATCTTTTCTATTATTTCATACCTGCCTTGAACAACTGTAGAATAAGTATTATTAAAAGGTCGGCGCCTTTGAGGGCTTAAAAAGAAGATGTTTCAAATAAAATAGTTGGACAAAAAAATAAATCAAAGTTTCCCCTCAGTTATTTTTTCTCTTTGTTTGTTTGAGAGTTTGTTTTTTTCCCAGGGTACAGCTTCTATGTTTGTTTGGACTAAATTACCATTGCTGCACAGTCAACACTAATTTCGAAATTTATCGCCGAGTGTTATGACGTCTAACAAAAAAGATGTTTTTATTAGTACAAGAGGACTTAGCACGCAAGTAAATACCTCGGTCAGCGCTATAGATTTGCATATGCGCGTGATATCAGTAATATATATATATATATATATGTGTGTATGAAATAGGTGAGTGCACTTTGAAAGAAAAACAAAATAAAACAGAATTTGCTAAAACAAACTGAAGATCAGTATCAGCGAAACCTATATTCGGCGAAGTAAGATAGAGATGAGAAAATGAAGAATTAAGTTCAATTTGTACAATAAAAATTCAAGCAAAAACTAAGTATCACTTGAATTGCGATAATTTGAAGAGAGATTCGATTGATAGTCACTCACTTGTAGTAATCTTCACGACACAATATGGCTCCGTCCCTGGTAAAACACGTAAGTTCGTTGTCCAGCCTTAAGCTACATTCGCTGCATTTCAAACACTCAACATGCCATTCTCGATCGACCGCCATCAAATAAAAACGCTCGATAATCCTTGTGCCACAACCTGCACAGAAGGAGGCCTTTTCGTCGAGAGTGACTTGATCTGCTGTAGGCATGGCCTGGAAGGGAAATTTCAAACAAATTGCTTTAACAAAAGAAGCAGCATTATGTTGACAACCAGATATCGAATGGGTAGAATATTGTGGTTCCGTTGTCGCCAGAACTAAAATAAAAACAAAACAGACCTCTTAAGGATGGAATGTTTTTGTGGCAACATTTTTCTGAAGTTTATGGACCACTAGAGCGCTGATGTCGCTAGTCCCTGTAGGGAATGTCGACTTTAGAGAAATTCTACTGTGATTTTCCTAGGAAAGCACGAATTATTAGTACTTCGGTGATTTTAACTATATTGTTGAAATGGCTTCCGAGGAAATCGTCTAAAAAAAGTTCTTGAAAGTGTGCGGCTGAGGTTAGTTGAATTAGTAAGCAAGGAAAGTAACGCTATGATAATGCTCTTAGTCAAAAGCAGCCATATTGTCCCGAAAAAATTTACTCGGTATTTGTTCTCTTACTGAGCTAGTTTAAGGTTCCTCTCGACTTTGGACGCCATCATAAACAATTAGGTTCTAATCGTCGAGAAGAAATCGCCACTAAATTAAACAGGACGTTGAGACCATTATGACTTATTTGCAGTGTCCTGTATTGTACGGGAATTAGCATACTTTGTGTTAACTTCAAATGCAACACAAACACAAACACTTGGCACAGTTACACAGCGAGTCTTTTACCTCTTGACAGTACATTTTTTTCTAAATGAAAGCAGTTACAACTTCTTGGTCGTTGGCACTCTTTGAATCCTCTGCGCCATTTGCTCTCCGGCCGGCGTCTCAAAGTTTACTGGGTTAAATGCACTCATGCACAATGCATGAAACCAAACAGGTCCTTTATTTTCGCTTCCTGGGCGGCTCGATAATTTTACACCAACATACACCGCATAATCTTCAACAATAACTACATTATGGTGTCTGAATTCTTAAAACTTTCGAATAGATTTTGAAAATCTCTATGTTTCAAAGGATTGAGTAGCAATTTGTAAGGATTTTACATGGTATGAGTCCGGATTTTGGTAAACTTACTACTACCTGCTAAAGTATTCGTACCGGTGATCTGAGTTGTGGTACTATTCAGTCCAGAAGGCACAGCGCGAAATAAGGTTTAAATTTGAGGTCAGACGCTTCAACAAGCTTTCAAATTATACGTTATGTTCTCTTAATAAAACAGTTTGTTCTTGCCACACGCTGGGAGAAAGTCCGTTATGTGCTTGCACGGGGAGCGAAGTACTCTTGGTTTGTTCGTTATTAGCAAGCAGAACGAAGTGAGCAAGACCTGTGACGCTTTTGAAAAACTTAGAAAAGCGGAGGTCGATTTCACAGCCTTACAACCAATCCGATCTCATTGTTTGGCCGTGATTGACGTTTGTGTTATAAACAGTGAACTAGGTTCCGCGTTTGATACATTATTGTTACCTATATTTCCGTTTTCCTCTCCTGTTTACCTTTAATAAAATCTAATAAAATTACGAGCGGAGAAATAGAATGTCTTGCACGCGTAAAGTAAGTGTCACGGTGAAAAGCGGAAAGAGCGCTCATGCTTTTTGGCTTGCGTTCAATACCCAATACATGTCTAACAGGTATTAATTGTCCATAGAATATTTGATGATGTTTTCTTAACTCGACTAGTACAAAGGACCTTAAAGGACCTTTTGATTTCTATGCTAACAGCCTCGAAAGGCTAAACAATGGGTCTGCACAGGACAAAGTAATATAAAGGAAATTTGACATGCGTAAAATCAAGCCAAACTGTTTACCTTTTGAAATAATTGACAAGTTTTTTTAAATTGATTACATTTCACCTGTGATTGAATTCGGGCGCTAAAGAACTGCATTTAGCGATCAAAATGGCTTTTCAAGATTTCCAAAAGATAACCTTGGCCAGTGTGTTAAGTTAATTCTTCTTCTTCAGAAATATGAACGAAAATTTACACCGCCTAAGTGTTCCGTACAATACCTTAGCAAGATACAGCCAGCCAATGAATAACCAAGCTTGACAAGGGTATTGACAGCGAATGACATTGAAAAATGTAAAACTTGAATGACTAGTAGGACGTCATCAATTTCAGCTTATTGCCTTGTCAAGGGAGGTTTTCTGGTTATGATAGTATACGACATTCAATTCTGAGTTCATAAAAAGATAAAATTAGGCTCGTATTTGCATTAATTTTTTTTTTTTTTTTTTACAAAAAAAGTGTTTTGCTCGTTCCTTTCTCTCGGCAAAACGAGGAGGAAATTTAGATGACCAGAGTAAAAACAAGCTAAGCTGGTAAATCGGATAAGTGTTCTCTTCTTTAAAGGCAAAAAAAAAAAAAAACATGGATGGTCAGATTAGAGATCTTAATCAGAGTCGAAGCAGATAGACTAAAAATTAAGAAGAATGCATCAAACTTAAGTATATGCTGGCCTGAAAAGTTTTTCAATTAAACCATTTGCGCAATGAGTGAACAAAACCTCTATTTATGATTTAGATAAAAAAATGAAAACAGTTTCTATGAACGGCTCTGTTTCCACAAAAAAACTATTACATATGCGATTAAATAGTATTAAACAAAAAGATACAAAATTTCCGCTAATTTAGCATAACTAACGCACGGATCTTCATCCATTTTATTATTCTTTGAAAAAAATTTGGACTTTGCCAGTTTTAGTTAACAGTTTAGTTACTGAGCGCTTGAACGAACAATGAATTTCAGAGAAGCCGGTTAAAACACTAAAAATTAAAAACCAAAAAACGAACTACACAAAAATACATCATTCGTTAGGCATTCAAACTCTTTTGAAAGCTTGTACCACTAATAGATAAGGTAAAAGAAAATAAAATTTGGTTTTAAATTATCGAAACTCAAAACACAAAAATCTGCTCGTAATTAACTAGTTAGTGCATCGGTGTTTAAGTTTTACGCTAAATTACTGTGGCTAAACATTGCAAGCCTATAAAACTTGTATTTCTTTGACCTCTTATATAACTCCTGCGAAATAATATTCATTGAAAGTTTAGTGGATTGAGTCGAATTCATTCGGAAACATTTCGTATCATTTAATTACCTAAACAGTACAGATTTCGAAATCTCTAGACAAAAGAGGGAAAGCTTTGTATCTGCGGCTGATCTGTTCGTAATGATATTTTGAAATTTGCATGATACATTGATCTCAATCGATTCACAAGCTTGGAATCCAAGGATTGATTCAACTGCAGACTCGCAACATGAAAAGTTACAAACATTTTCTGATCAGCACATTGACATGAGAAGTACTGGATGATTTCGAGAAAGGCAAAAAACCATTTGATCTTTAAATTCAGTAGGAGAACCCTCAAAGGAGAAAACTCCCGCTAACCGTGGACGTTGATGGACTAGACGAAATATCGCTTTTCCCTAAAAGAAACCCTTAACCTTGCCTCGACAAAACGTTTCAAGTTCAACCGGAGTCCCTTACCACTTTCGCGCTCTGTGAAAGCCCATCGTTTTGACGAGCCAAAAATTCGCAAAAAGCGATGGAAACCATTGAAAGTTCAAATCACATCACTCTTTACCTGAAACTGATCTCGAAACATGTGCACGGGTGAACATAGACTTCACTTCCAGCTGGCTGAGGCAAATTGATTAGAACCGATGGTCGCGTAGCTTTGCTAGTTGCGGTGAATACTTGCCCGCACTGCTAGCTAAGTATCTCGCAACGGTTGCAGCTGTGTATTTTTAAGGTATGGAACCCCTCCTGAAATGAACCCTTTATTTAAATATTGCATAGTAATTTCCATATGTTTTAGGCTCGGGAACAGGTGAATCGAGAGCACTCAGATAATTCTCTTTCCGTCATTTCGCTTTTAAGCGCGTTTAGATGCGCAGAATAGCGGCCCGTTTCCGACCTCTCTTGAGAGTAAATTGCATTTAAATGGGGAAATTGTTCTTCGAGTTACAAGAGCACTTGACTCACTATCCGGAACAAAATACGGGCTACACGTGTCTGTCGAGCAAATGTCAGTTTTGTTTCCGTTCGAGAGAGAGCTGTGTCTATTCAAATTCAAATGTAGACACAATGCTTTTCATGCGTTTGTGGAGAGAGAATGGTATACCCTCTTAGTAGTGTAAGATCTCTTAAAGGGGGCATTGTATTAAAAAGTTCCCCGAAATACAACAAGATCTCGTTCTTAAGAGAAAAATTAAAAGAAGTCGATTGAGTATGGTTGTTTGAAACAAAGATGCCTGAAGTTTACTTATCTTGATCAATATGATGTAAAACCCATTTTTAATACATTTTGTTTGAATAATTTTGTATGTGAAATGAAAGCAATACTGTGAACAACACTTCATAAAATTATGGTGCGATGCGATAACCCGTGCGCATGCGTTATTTCAAAATAAAAGTATGCCTTCAACAAGAAAACCTTTTAACTTGATCGATGGGAAGGCAAACATCTCAACCGCAATATTCCGGTGATTTATTGTTGTCAGAATTTTAAACATATCATGCCGTCTGTAGGCGTCTTTGAGCGATTACTAGCGTCAACACGCTGCCCTGCATATGTTCACGATGGCGGTTTTACTGATTAGAGAGGTAACAACAGAGTGTAAGATGTACACAAGTTGTATTGTTGCCAAAGGTATTGACAGAGCGTATTGTCTGAGAAGGATTTTTAATTTCGTTAACGATCAGCGCATCCACGTTCTGTGCCAACTTCTGATCTTTAATCAATCGGCACTGCGGGTATAATTAACAGCATTAATAAATTCGTTCTGGAAGGTTGGTTATTCGCATAAACTCTAAAAACTATACGTACCCAAGAATTTTCTTCTCGGCGATATTCGCAAGGTGTTTAAACAAAAGCTCGACCCTTTTGTTGGATTCTTTGCTAACCTCAGGGGCGTCGCGTGGCGGCACGTGCCAATTTCTGACGAAAACAACACTGAAATAGGTTCCCTGGCGGGAATGAAAAACTTCAAGGCCATTGAAAGGGTTTACCACAATTTAGTCAATGTGACAATATTTCGTTTAAATTGTGCCAGAGATTTTGGTTTTCGGTTACTTTTGTTTTTTTTTGTAATGAAAAGTAAACACAATATTCCGGAAAGCTGATAAAAACAATAAAGATTCTGTACACTCGAAGGGGAGCTGTCATTGTTTTCACAAGGAACCGATTACCCGTTTCTTAACGTTTAAAAAGCAAGAATGCTATTGTTTGCGGGCGCCAACTAGCGACAAAATCCAGCAGAAACCGAACCAAGTGGAATCCAAACAGAATTCAAACGGCGGCTCGCTGGTCGATGAAGGAAGTTCCTCGAATTTTCAGCTTCCCGTTAATTAATAAGTTATATAGTCTTAATTAGCTTCTAGCGATGTGTCATGTTGGGACGAATTTCAGCTGTGAAAATTGAAAACATTTTCTTCCACCTGCACTGGACTCATAAACAAATATAATCTAATTAGAAGAAAGATACCTTACCGCATATATTAAAAGTGGCCTAAAAGGGAGCCTTGAATAATCTATGTTCAATGCTACAGTTAACGAGATACATTTTAAATTCAAATATCGTTCCAATCGTTTGGTTTCCCAAGGAAAATGATCATTGAAAACATACAGTTGGCACCTCGGAGAAGTCGACGTGTTATAGAGAATGTTGAAATTTAATCATGAAGTCAGGCAGATATATACATTTCTTGTCATTTCCGACTCAGCAAAATAAGACATTTCTTAGCGATTATCATTAATTGCTTACGGTTGAAAATGTTTTGCAACAAAAGTTAAGAAATTTTAAAGAGTTATACTCGTATGAACGTTTTAGTTCGGACGCTTATCTATAATTCACCACATAAGAAATTTTCGCGTTTGGCCTGAGAGGTACGCAGTATGTTTATGGAGCGTTTTTTCGTAAATAATTGATATTTCGCGTTTTTACCAAATCTTATTTTGTATATTTTCAAAGACCAAAGGAGGAATTGGTAAAATGTGATACTGAGCCAGTTAAAGAGTGAAAACAACATTTAGTTTTATTTCAAGAAATCTTAATATCTTTCTTATTCATGATTGAAACTTGATCCCGCCAAGCCAATTTCTCTTCAACACAAGAAAATTCTTCTCTTAATTCACTATATTAAATTAAACTTTTCAGTCCTCAAATCGAAACAAATTGGAAATAACACCTAACAATTTCAAATTAGTGTAACTGTAAAAAGAAATGCCAAAGTTACCGCCTATGTTTAAAGGGAAACCTTCCCAAAAAACAATTGTTTCATTTCTGCAAACAACACACTTCTAAGGGTTATACGTTAAGAGAAAATCGTAACAGAATTTTAACACGACAATACTCAGTTCACAGTACTCTTAATATAAACCCCCAGAGACGGTAAAACTTTAATTGCAACTTCATTTTATTCGCATTTTGCGTTTAACACTTGAAAAGAAACTGCAATTAATCAAACTCTATTAGCAAAATAAATCGCGTATTTGGCGCGTCAGGAAAAAAAAATCATTTATCGTGCATCGGCAATCACATTTCTACGTTTATCAT
>NC_142522.1:13538229-13663229 GCF_964205215.1 Stylophora pistillata | reverse complement strand
TTAAAGAGGCTCTCGATTCTTAAACAAATTCTCCTTTATTCAGAACTTTAGGAAATGTAAAGACAACTGTTTGGAGAGTACACATACTGATGTTTAGGTGTGAGGGCAAGTATAATTTGTTACTCACATGTCTGCAGCCATTTCCACAGCAGGTCTTCCGTTTGGAGAGGAATTCTTCGGTGAAGACCATGTATCCAGTTACAGGATCTAAGTAACCATTTTCTCCATTCTGAAAAAAAAGAAACAATAAAAAAATTCCAAAGACATTTCTATCAACCTGACATGAACAAACAACAGTAGGCTAGTGGACGCAATGGCATTATTGCAAGTCTTCCAAGTAATTTTGACTTCAAAAGTCTGACACAAAATCCTGTCCAGAGCAGTGATTTTGTGTCATCCGCATCACATTTTAACACTATACAGTGTAGGTTATGGCATACTGTACACGTAACTATATCTAAGGCATGACACAAATGCTAAAAAAACCAGCAAAGATCATGGAGATTTGCATCGTTTAGCCACTGTGACTCAAATTAGAAAATTATATCAATTCAACCATCTCACTTACAACAGTAATTGCCAGCCAGTATGAGTACTACCCAAGGATTTTATCCCTAAAAAATATCCTGACACCTAAATCAGAGTTCTTATCTAATTTCAGTCTGAACAAGCAAGAGGAATTGTTTAATGTTATAAAAGGGTCAAAGTTCAGATAACAAATAGCCTTTGTGAGAGAGCTAAGGGGGGGATGGGTGGGGGGCCTGCTTAAGAGGCCCTTTATAGGCTTTTTAGGGCTGCAAGTATGTGCCATCCGGGAGAATATGGTTTTTCAGATTTTAAATCATAAGCAGGGTATGTCTGTTCACAACTCAGCTTCTTGACCAGAGTATTTTTCCAAACAGAAAGCATTGAACAGGGGTTGAACAATTGTGGCAGTATGGTGCATCCGTATGAAACCACTAATCTCTAATCATCTCTTTTGAATTATCTGTCTGCATGTGTGAGAAGTGAGTCCTTGGGGTCCATGTGCCTTGATCATTTATACTTTTTACAGAATAGGGTTGTGAATTTCATTACAACTTACATAAGGTGGGCAGCTTCTAATCCCTTTGTACTGGCTGGTTTTCATATACACAGCAAGAAAGACCAGCACATGGAGCATTTAGAAAAGGTTATGCCATGTAGATTCACACATTTTTTTCATCTTAGTCACAGAGTTTGAAAATTGTTCTCTTAAGAAAAAAACCAAAAAACAAGAGTGGTCTCACAAAGGAGGATCATGGGTTAAAGGCACCCAAGAGTTCTCTGACTATGCTCTTGTATTTTGTCTAAAAAAGTGTCAGGTTTGAAGAACCCAGCGTCTCACCCTAACAAAGCCTCCCTAATGCATGCTTCCTGGCCATATGGAAGTAATTGGAAACACACATCTTCTTTGATTTTTATGTCTTGTCAGTGTGATCACTTCCACAAGAGTCGCCTTGAAATTATTAATAGACTAATGTTATACACGGAATGCAAATATAGCATATAATTTGAATTGCCAATTTTGTCCTGGACTCAATAGCCTCTCACACATGTGATAATCCTTTTGTGTTTCCACGTGAAGACCAGGCTAGTGAGTCCAGAATTCAAACTGGACGTCACATTTGCAGTTGGTGTATTGACAATCTCATACACCGAATGCAAATATGGTGTCCAATTTGAGTTGCCATTGTTCTGGACTCACTAGCCTCTCACACATGTAATAATCCTTTTGTGTTTCCACGTGAAGACGAGGATAGTTAGTCCAGAACAATGGCAGTTCAAATTGGACGCCATATTTGCATTCGGTGCATACTCGCAGATAGTAACAAATAACAGTCGTTCGGACTTGTCTCAGCTGGACGATTACTCTTCATGACTAATTGTTGCGCATAGGGCTAAATTAATTTCGACAAAATGCTTGTGGTGAGTATTGGCGATAAATCTTACAGCTATCCCTAAACAGTAAGGCATTAAAGATGTTCTGTCCTTACCATACATGCAGTTTTATGAGCAAGATAAACATTCTTCTCATCTTCGGATAGGTTTTCCCATTGTAATTCTCCTCTTTCTCTCGGTCTACAGTCCCCTGATTTGTCAATTACCCTGTCTTCATTATTGTTTTGGTAGCATGAAGAAGGTGCTCTTGTTATGGGGGATTTCCAATGCGATTTCCTACAATGGCAAGGACTTCGTGAACCATTATTAGCTTGTGAGGACATAACACCAGGAAATTGTCGGAGGCTATGGATTAACGACGTTAAAGGAACACCTCGTCGAAGCATAGGTCAGTGCGTTTAAAAATAATTGTGGCTGTCCTTGAGTCAAAGTTAACTCGAACCGTGGATGAAATCGATCCGAAGAGTGAAGCACCACACGTGACTATACAATGTAGTTTACTCGCAAGTGAAGTTTAGGTGAAATCACCTGTTGGATTTTCACAGGAAGGTTTAGATTGCAAAATTCACAATCTAACTTCCTCAATTTCGGGCGGTAATATTACTGATTTCTTCTATTTCTTGAATGAAGTGTTTGTTAAATCACATAGCAGTCAGCAATTTACTCTCAGGTGGTTTCTTCGTGATGATCATGAGTATCATGTAATATTACCGGTAAATTTCGCAACATGGCGCGGTTACCAAGGTCTCGAATTCATTCTTATTCTCATTCATTTCGCATCATCACACGCAGAAAATAGATGAAAAACCCAGAAGCCAATAAAATTATGTTTCGAGGAGAATTTTTCTTTTGATTTCTCATTTCACCCATAATCCCTTCCGAGTAATTCGCAGCTCACGCCAAGGGCATTTTCACAGTGGAAAACCCATTTCTCTGGAGGGAGCGGGAAATAAGTGCGCGATGCTTGATGGTTAAGTTAGCTTGTCATGCTGGGTGGTAACGCCTGGCTGAATTTGTTAGTTGTTTTGGCGGGGGTTTTAGCTGAATGTTGTCCAGAATGGTCGATTTTTCTCCTTTGAAAGCCGTTCTTTCCGGGAATGTCATTGTTAAGTCAGAAAATGCAAAAGATTATCAAGGGAAGGTTGATGAAACATGGAATGCCGCTATTCGAACGCGCAAACCAAGTGCGTTTGTACGGGTAGCGACTGTGGAAGATGTCGTGAACTCTGTCAAGTTTTGTGTTAAAAACGAGGTAATGGACACAGTTATTGAGGAATAAATTCCATTTGTACCGTCGTACTGGGGAAAAATCTATCGTATCTTTTGTTGCGCGATCTAACGCTAAGAATTTTGCTTCCACTACTCCACCGGGCACACAGAGTACTGATACATGTACGGTATCTAAGAGCGTTGGCCAGCTAAGCCACTACACCATTTATTTAGCTCTAATATGCTTACAAAGGTATATATAATTGAGGAAACTAAGTATTCTAAAGTCGGACACACGAAAACGCTCGGACACAAAAGCAGACCTCTCAACCTCAAAACACCAAAAATCTGGAGACTGATGTTAAAAAAATCTGGAGATTTCAGTAAAAATCTGGAGATTGGTCGACCGGCAGACAAAACCAAGAAAACACAGGTTCATAAATTAAGATAAAGTGTTTTTTGTCCTGCCCATAATTTACTTAAAACATGTGTGGACCTTAACAACACATATTCATCGGGTTCATCAATTGCCGCCATTTTGATAACGTGTGTCAAAATGCGAGAGACTGGTTATGATGATCTAACTTGGAACAGGTGTTCTATATATGAATAAAGGCTGACAGTTTCGAAAGAAACTGTTTTGGGCTGCGTCGGTGGGAGTAACGAAATAATTTGGATATATCAACAAAGTTGAAATGGTAAATTGGCCACCGTAACAATTACAAAAGCTGACGTTGCGAGCGTTAGCCCTTCGTCAGCTTTTGTAATCGTTACGGTGGCCAATTTACCATTTCAACTTTGTTGATGTATCCAAATTATTTTGTTCTATATATGGTCATGGACGACTCATGGTGTTTCCAGCGAACAGAGGGATGAAGAACATAACAGCTTGGTTTGTTATGGATTTGCACAGATTTAGCACAAAGAAACTCACTTCTAGCATCTAGCAAGCCAAAAATGAAACTATGCTTTAAATTTATCCTCTCAGCCTGCGCCTCTATTTATCGTGAGATTTGTCTGTCTCGTCGTGAGACCGTGAAATTGAACTGAAAATCGTGAGTCTTATGACAAAATCGTGAGACTTGAGAGGTCTGCAAAAATGTCGGACATGAAACGGGGGATGAATGTACCCAGTCTACCATAAAATTCGTATGATGTTCTGAGAATTTGGTATTGGATCATTCGGTGTCCGGTCTTTTCGTCCAAGAGTCTTTTCGTCCAAGTCTTTTTGTCCAAAAGTATTTTCGTCTAAGTCTTTTCGTCCAAAAATATTTTCTCCTAAGTCTGTTTGTTTACTTGTGAAGTCTTTTCTCGAAGCAAATAAATAGGGACCTTAAGAAACCACGACGACAACAGCAATGAGGATGTGGAAAAACAAGAGATCTAATTGGCAGAAAAATAGTTCAGCACATGCGTTTTGAAACTTTGTACATTTCTTAGCTGTCCTATGCAAAACAACGTGAAATCGCCAAAATTTGCGTCGTCTGCGAACTGAAACCGCAACGGCAAATTATTTTAATTTCCATGTGGAACTCAACGGCTACTTTATACATCATGCTGAAGTTGAGCTGTGGCGCTCTATGAGACAGTAAGCTCCTGCAGCCATTTTTGAAATTCTAACTAAGAGTAGAAATTCATTTTTTAATCGAAGTCTTCCTTGGCGTGGCCATTGTGGTTTCTTAAGGTCCCTAATGACTTTTAGAATGCTAGATAAGGCTATAGAAAGAACTTGTTGTGAGCCGCCACCATTTTGGTACGGATACCTTTAGTCACCAATCTTCGTTTACGAATTCATCGTCATGAATTTTATGATAAGTACGTGTACAGAGAATGAATAAAGTTGTAACACAATATACTTTATTAAATAGTGGCAAAAGTAAAGACTTGCTTGCCGTTTAATTATTTCACGTGAAAGAAATGGGAATATTAGGCTTGTTGTTAAGCGTCTATTGAGGGTAAAAGGGCAACGAAGTGTAACATCACTATGTGAATGGCTCGCAACAAGTTCTTTCTATAGCCTTATCTAGCCTTCTAAAAGTTATTTATTTGCTTCGAGAATAGACTTAACAAGTAAACGAACAGACTTAGTAAATATACTTTTGGATGAAAAGACCGTAATTCGATCATTCAATAATCCCCTAATTGATATTTTTCTTTCTTCTCATCACTTGCCTGCTCGATATTACAGTGATATTGTAAGGAGAAATTTTGTCTTAATCACTCATATGAGTTAAAGAATTAAGTAGAAACTGTGTTCTTAATGTTAACTCTTGATGTTACATCACTCACAGTGCCTGTGGGCAAGATGAAGTGAATCCTATGTTCTGACTGGGCTACCTAAGCGGGCAAGATGGGCTTGTGTTCCCCACTTGGGATAGCCCACATTGATCTGGTGCATGAAAAATATTGAATCAAACCTGTACGTTCTTAATTCTTGTATTATGTCAGCGATGGAAAAGCAAAAAGGAGCAGAAGATAGTCAAAACAAAGGAAACAAAAACGACTCTTGTGAATTTGTTTTGCTACAAACACAGTTGGCTTTCTTTCCTTGCTCTCGAAGTAAACAAGTCATTCTTGATTATTAATAAAGCAAAATCTTTTTGCAATATAATGAATCCTTTATTAACCAAGCTTGTTCAGTCATGATGGCTGGATATTAGACCCATTTTTTTTTCACATTTTTATGGACCTCGACTTTGTCTCCGTCCATGTAAATTTGAAAAGAGAACTCGGCCAATATCCAGCCATCTTGACCTTGCACTTGGTTAATAACACATGTATCGGTACATGAGTATGCATATTCTTCCCACATTACTCTATACATTCCTTATGGTAATGACAAAGAGAATTTATTAAATGATCAAGAGTCTCTTTAGCCAGTGATAATTTCCTTTGTTCTCGGGACCTAATTGTTTAATTCAGGGAAAATACTGTTAGGAGAGAAAAGATATTTGTCAGTGTTAGAGGTTGAAGAGTCAGTTGAAAATAAAGTGACAAATTTTATTTCTACTATTTAAGTCATAGCACTAACTTTCATGTTATTATCACACCTTGTGACTTGATAAATAATTTATGTTATTGTGTTATATTTTCAGTTAGAGATGTGTGTTTGTGCCGCAAAGAACAGTGACTTTGCTTTGGCGGATAATGCTGTGGTAATTGATCTTTCTGACATGAACAGTGTAACAGTGGATGTGGAAAAGAAGGTATATGTTCTTATTATCTGTGAACAAATAATGCATGTCGTTCAAGTACTTACATCCAGCAATATTTCACGGTTATTTGGATTTGTATTCTGCTCAGTGTAACTGGATAATATATAACTTGTTAGGCATTTTGATGTATAGTTTGCTGAGTATTTTAACATGTTGTTTGTATTTTGGCTCATGAAAATAAATGAGTATGAGAATGATCTTTGCAGTAATGAACACTACCTAAGCAGTAGTAAAAATAAGTAGTGTTCGTTACTGTGAAGATCGGTTTCAGACTCTTTTCTTTAACCACAGTTCACATATATGATCTTAATGTTGTCACAAACATTGACTCATGAAAATACTCACCAATTATCTGATGATATAAATTATATATGCAACTGAGAATAGACACTAGGTTGTCAACATTGGGAAAGGGATGAAATGTTTTACATACATACATATTCTTGGACTTGATTTGAATGTATTTCGAAGAGCGCTCAACTCTTGGAGGAGCATTGATAATTATAACGAAACAGAGCTGTCGCAATAAAACGATGAACTACCTCTGAAGTCTTGAACCAGTTCGTTATAATTACATACATACATACCTACATAACTGCAGACAGTATTGTTTCGGCCTTTTGGGCCTCATCAGTGCAGTGCAGTGCAGTGCTGATGCTAGGGTGGGGGAGAACCGATATGGTTACCCCAAATGATCCCACATTTGTGGTAGCGTCTAAGCCATGCCAGAGTGCTCAAACTAGGAAAGCCTAGTGAGCTATGTGCAATGCTAGTGGCAATGACTCACCCCACAGTGCTCAATTTGGACATGAGAGCATAGCTTTGTATGCCAAAGAGCTATATCTAACTGCAGACAGTACTGTTTCGGCCTTCTGGGCCTCATCAGTGCAGTGCTGATGCTAGGATGGGGGAGAACCGACATGGTTACCCCGAACGATCCCACATTTGTGGTATCATCTAAGCCATGCCATACCTACATATATATATTTTATTTGGTAAAGTGGGTTGAAAGTAGCAAACAAAAGGCTGATGTGGACCTTGTATGTGGGACATGAAAAGGGCAAATCAACCACAAAATTTTTATTTATCTTAACCTTTTGACTTCTAAGATCTGATCGTGAATTCTTCCTCCTAGCTGTTACACATTCCTAGCTTGTAAATTAGCAAGACTAATAATTATTTGGTGTCATGTCAAGCTGTCAACATCTACCTGATAACTTTGAGTATTCTCATCATCTGTTTTAGGGATATTATAGGGAGAAGTTACATGTTAATCACTTTTGGGCCCAGTTGTTTGAAGGTTGATTAGGGCTAACCCAGGGTTAAATTTTAATCCAGGTTTTTGTATTTCTCTGTTCAAAAGCCATTTTGGGAAAATTTTCCCAAATCTTTTTAGAGCACTCTACCATCAAATTGTAGAGAAATGAAATTAAACTGAATTTTCTTTTATTGGTTTCAGATCTGAAGTCAGATTTCACACTAACCCTAGGTTATCTTAACCCACCTTTGAGCCACTCAGCCCTGGGAATTAAAGGGTTAACCTTGCATAATTTGTAGCTCCCCATAAATTAAAACTGCTACAGAATAGCAACACTGAAGTGACGAAATTTGCTGACCTAAGGTACCAGTAATTGCATAAATCTGCTGGTTTTTCATACTTCGCAAAACTAGAATAGAGAGGTACAGGCATCCAAAACATTCCTACTCAGGAGCTTGGTGAAGTTACAGGCTGCTGGGCTTAACCCAGGCCTTTAACTTCCATGAGTGACCGAGACATATTTTCTCCTTACAATAGCAATACAATGTCAAGAAGACAAGTGATGAGAATAAGAAAAATATCAATTAGGGGATTTAATTAGGTGTTCCAATACCAAGTTCTATAACAGACAGTAAATATATCTTATTAGATGTTTTGTTGTGTAGTGTTGCTGAGTATTTTTACGAGTTGTGCCATATTTTGATGAGCCCGTAGGACGAGTCAAAATACAAACAATGAGTAAAAATACTCAACAATACTACACAATAAAATATCTAATAAGAGATTTATTATCCAACATGCTAAATTGTTATTTCAGTGCGGGTGAATTTTGCAGATATTTCTGGAGTACGAATATCGCGTGATATTTGTGCTTGTCTCGCACGTTATTTGTACTCTATGAAACACAGTTGGATAATAAGGAGGATTACTGAATTGATCTTGACAGTGAGAGGGCGAAAATACCGAACCTTTGATTAGGTCAAGTTAGCTGTTGTAATTTTGAGAAGTCAAACATTAGTAAATGCAATCTTTGAAACTAGTTTTTATCTTGAGCAGTACTGTATGATGCAGGCATATTTCACATGATTTGAATTTTGTGGTTGTGCAAAAATATTTGTACATTGAATACTTGTAATTTAAGTTTTTCATTTTTGAGCAAGATGTGCAAAATGCTTTTTAAGAATTTGAGTGATTTCATCAGGTTAAAACTAATTGAAAAAGCTCAAAGGCACCTGTTTTCATAAAGAGTAATTGTATTGTAATGATTGGTCTTAACGCGATGACAATATCCTTTTGTGAATCTGATCATGAGAATCTCCACTGACTCTAAAGAAACAACGATAGAATTTGGAAAAATGTTATTTCCCTGAAGGCAGGTTGCCGACAAGAATCATTTCTTCACTTGTACGTCATTTGCAGCCCAAAACACGATTTATTTCATGTGATTGTGTTACAGGTTCTCCTCCAGTCACTTTACTTTTAACCTTTTGAAAACACTGCAAAATTCACAGAGCTAAAGTTTAATGAAAATTCCTGGTATGAACCAGTTAAGTGCTCAAAAAAAGCTCTCTAGATTCATTTTCACAATTTCAGGTTGTTGTAGCAGGTGCAGGTGCAAAATTGAGTGATGTTGACAAGGAAACTGTACGTCATTCACTGGTGACACCTCTTGGTAGCTATTCTGAACTGGGTGTGGCAGGGTTCACATTGCTCGGTGGAACAGGGTTTCTGAGCAGATCCCTTGGGTGCACTGCAGATAATTGTTTAGAGTTTGGTAAGTTTTGATTTTGGAGACCTCAGAAATTTCATCTAAGATGCTTGGCGTGCAATGTGGTTCCAATTTCTCTTTGGCTTGAAATGTTCTTATCGTGTTATCGTAGTCTTAATTAGAGAAATAGATTAATGTAGGTTTTCAAAAATTTAAACCTTCGTTTTGAATTGCAAAAGATGTGAACTTTCCTTTTCGTCAAGCATAAATGATCATTCCTACGGGTAACAACGGAGAAAAATCAGAATGCAGGCTATGTTCCCATTCACCACGTCACAGACCATTCTTACAACAAATGTAACATTTTTCCAAGTCTAGAGACACACCAAAGACTTAAGGCTAACTCGTCAAACGTCACATTTGAAACCCTGCTAGCGTTAAAGAGAGAACTTGATGACCTGGTTCTTATAACACAGAAGGGTTATAAATAATTGAGTACTATGCCATGCAACACTTTATCTAATTTGTTGTGTTTGTGTTTTACAGAACTGGTCACGTCTTCCGGAGATGTTGTGAGAGCAAGTGAGAATGAAAATCCAGAACTGTTTTGGGGAATGAAAGGTTTTGGATCCAATTTTGGGTAATCTTAAAGGATCTCGTTGTTAAGCGGACGTTAGCATGCATGCTTGATTTCTAGGAAATTATTCGTACTTTATTTCAATTTTCTTTCTAGTTATGAAACCGTATTATTGGAATGTTTGTCTGTCGTATATTGAACGGAAATGTCCGTTACTTACGTTTGCGAAAGCTCTAAAATATGACATATACAATACAGTGACATTTCTATTCTTCTCTAGGAAAATATGGGTTTGAATCTTTTGAAAGAAACATTAAAACACTGAAATGATCTGCCAGTGTAAATGTTTGATAACTCGGTGTATGACAAAATCTACTTACAGGAAGCTAAGTTTTGAAGTTTGCCACCCTCTAAAAGGTCGCTTTAGTTGTATCAAGACAGCTTTTGCTTTCTTTTACAACCCATTAAGCGTAATTGTGTTCACTGTGTCCTTCATCAATGGCTTTAAAAGTTCTGTTTCCGTCCTGTGTAGGGTCGTTACTTCCTTGAAGTATCGACTTCATGACATCCCAGAGTTTGTCATTGGAGGCGATCTCTATTACCCCATGTCTAAAGCAGCAAGCGCATTCAAGATTATCCGAGACTTTCTTCGCGAGAGGGAAGATAATCGACTGGCTGTTTATATGATGTTGCATTTCAAGCGAGGCGGGTGAGTGCTCCATAAAAAACTAGGATTGTTCAATTTGAGTAAGACTCATTTACTCTAAGATGGTAATTTGGTGTCAGCCACAAAGTTACTAATGGAAATTGGCGTCCGTAAGAATATTCAAAAGGTCAGATTTAGAAGCTCTCCACATTGACCAATTTACATTATCAACTAAGTTGATAAAACCAAATTGTTCTGTAATATTCCACCGACGCAGCACCACAGTTTTGTTAGAAACTTACCTTTTTTACTTTTACACTCTTCGTTCATTCGCAATTGTACAAAATTATAGAAGGAATTGACGAGTAAACATACTAAGAAAACAAAGTACCATGTGAAAAACGCCTAACAGTAAGGCACCATTTTGTCAGAATACCTGTACTACTAAGTGAAAAATAACACTTTTACACGACTAAAAGAAAATCCTTTTAGCGTATGAAGAGAAAACCAGATCTTAAGTTCTTCATCAGACATCCAGAGGTGAAAAGAGGAAGAATTACCTCGTAAAACACACTTCATAGGATATTATTGAACAATCATCATATTCAGCGGATGTACTCCGAGCAGACAACATTTGATGAATTTTATCGCGGGCCACACTGGATGGATGCATCTAAGTTAACTTAGATCAAGAGAATAAATTATTGTAAAAAGGATGAACCAGTACAGACACTAAGAAAAGAAAGCACAATGTTCAACTCGAAACAATCAATTTGAATTAATCCTCTCATTGATTATATATTTGCTCTGGCGAAGGGCTAACGCTCGAATTGTCAGCTTGGAAGCTCTTTGCGGTGGCCAGTTTACATCATTATCTCAGCTTATTAAACCAATTATCTTGCAATACCCCACTGACGCAGCACCATAGTTTCTTCAGAAAACTACCACCACTATTCATATGGATAAATTGAGATTAAAGCCACGTGATCCTTTCCCTAGACCGCAAGCTCTTTGTCGCTTCTTGTTCATTGGTCCTCCCAGAGAGGGAGGGGCACTACTGATGGAGCTAACAGACCTAACAAAACCGTTAGTGAACAAAGTGAAGCCTTTACCATTTGACGAGTTCCAGAAGAGTGGAGACTGGATGGTACAGAGAGGAATCACTTACTACGCTACTATGGGAAATTTTGTCGAAGGTTTGTCTCTTTTATGCTTTTGATATTACAGACGTTTTGTAGAAATATAATCCTGCCTTTCGCATCATTATGGGAAAGTTATGAATTTTAAACGACACATTGAGGAAATACACATAGATATTTACACATACTAATAACTATCTTAAGAAAATTGTTTCAACAACGGAAAACGTCGCGAATATTTCATTTCTCCGAGCATTTTTCTCGTGTTCTTGCCATTCGGGATTGTGTGGAAAAACCAGTGGGGTCATGTGTCTTAACTGAGTTTGCCCCCCTTGTTCCCTACATACGTGTGGCGTTCAAATTGTTTTGGAGTTATTCACTGGTTTTAGACCTAGAAAAAAATCTAAATACAGTGGTTGAAACCATGTCGAGTTATGCTGGATTATCGTTTTTCAAAGTGGGCGACGTTGTGGCTTGATGGTTAATGCACTGGACCCTGAATCAAAACCAGGCCGAGGCATCGTATTGTGTCCCTGGGCAAAACACTTAACTTTTACAGTATCTCTCTCCATCCAGAAATGTAAATGGGTACAGGTTTACCAGCAAATTTTCATGGAAACTTGATTAAATGACCTTGCCATGGGTTGGCATCCCATCCAAGAGTGGTAGTTATAGTCCTTAGTGGTCGGGTCGCTATGGAAACCGGAATAAGCTCCAGCCTGGTGGATCTGCTGACTTTAGTACACACTTTACCCTTACCTTTATCGTGTTTCAGAACTTACCGATGACGGCATTGATAACATCCATTGGGGGTAGTTATAGTCCTTAGTGGTCGCTATGGAAACCGGAATAAGCCTCGGCCTGGTGAATCTCCCGACTTTAGTACACACTTTACCCTTACCTTTATCGTGTTTCAGAACTTACCGATGACGGCATTGATATCATCTTTGATGGGATCAACCAAGCGCCTGATTCGCGCATCGTAGCAGGCAGTAACATCTACGTAACAAGCCTTGGAGGGAAAGTCAAGGAAATACCAGCTGAGAGTAGCCCATATCCCTTTAGAAAAGCAGAGTAAGTTGTAATCACGCGGTCAAAGCTGCCCTTGGGTTGTACTTCTCGTTGCGTAGTAACGCTTGTTACATGTACCACCTTTTCCATCAGTTACATCTCTTTCCGCGCTTGTAACTCGTTATATTTTTCCCGCCTTCCAATTCCGCCCCCCTTTCCCCCGCCCCTCTGGTGCACTCTAAAATCCCACATGTTATTTAATAGAAGGTTCTGTTACTCCGACAGTTCTTCTAGAAATTTTTTCGATGTTGTTTGCACCGTGACAATACAGTTTGCGCGAGACATTATCTTCTGTTACGCCTTTGGTGGTTTTTAGCAAAATAGTAGAGGTGTATCGTGGCGTTGCTTCTATCGTTGCGACAAGAAGAACATGTCTGCTTCTTGCCAAATATAAAAGTATACCTATCGGTGCCTTTTTGCGTCTCTCTGTGTATGGATCGATGAGTTTTCATGTTACCTATGTACTGAAAAGACTCTTACGCCGGAAGATTCTCATAGCTGCCAACACGGTGGCTTACTCTTCAATTTTCTTTTTTATTATTTTGTGGCAAAAGATCCTTAATTTGTTAGCACCTCTGTCCCCTCTGTACAGATTCCGTAGTTGCAGTGAACCAGATTTTGCCACTGAATCATTCATTGTATTTCGTTAGTTTCATTCGTTGTATTTTCTGGGGGTGCGCTGCAGGCGACAGAATTGCAAGCTATTACGTAATCGTCTTTGTTCGTGGTTTTCGGTTTTGCCAAATTTTTTTTTTCGCGTTCTTGTAGCTTTTGCTAATTAGTCCCATACTGTACGCTTCTTTTGTTTTATATGGTAGGTTTTGTTGTGAATTTTTGGTCTATTTGGGCTTGTAGGACTATTTTTCGAAAGTTCACGTTTGGTTCAGCGTCAGTTCAGGTTTAGTTTGCGTCTGTCTGAATTGAGTTCAGGTTTATTTCTTCGTAATTAAGTCACAGTCGCTTTCTTTCGTTTCGCTTCGATTGCTTCGGTTCTCTTTTAATTGGTTAAACTTTGTTTGTTTCGATTCGTTTTGCTTTCAATGGTAAAAATAAACGTAAGCGCTCTAAGGGACCTCCCTTTAAGACTTTTCAACTCTATTTTCGGATGCAAAATGCCAATATTTATTTTTCTCATACGAAACAGATATTGGATTGGAATTGTAGCTGGAACACCTGACCCCAACTTCTATGAAGAAGTGAAAACCTGGGTGGACAGTATGGACAGTAGACTATCCAAATATGGTATATTCCCACAAGGCCCTGAAGCGGAAGAAGAACATGAAAGAATCAGGGCGCTGAAAGTCAAGTACGATCCCGAAAACTTCTTCCATCACAACTTAAATATCGATCCCAGAAAAGAGACTCAGAAGGATCAGCTGTAGCTTATGCACATGTATGCTTTTGCACATATCGTTGAATATGGTGTGAAGGGACTAGAATAGAGTTAATTTTCTTTCTATGCTGGGATAGCATAGAACGATAAGCCGTGGTCAGCCATAGCGTAGACTAGGATCTATGTATACAATTGGAAGTCTTAGTCGACGCTGTGGCTGGCCACGGCTTATCACCCAGCCACAGCTATAGTTTTATTTTTATTCTGGGCATCCAGATGTATATACTGCCGCATAATAAAAACAATAGTTGCAATAATTGCTCACGGTCGCTGTCAGCTATGCAATGAGTAAAAGTTAAGGCTATGCTAATGACGACCATATGCCTCTTTAAGGAGCTTCATGAGGTTTATGACCGCACGAGATGTGGACGAAAACAAAACGCGAGCTTCAAAAATTACAGCAAGAAAAATAAACATGGTTGCGCGATACGATCGCAAGATTGTTATTTCTAAAGGTGTATAGGTCAATACAAAATAATAATAATATTATTATTATTATGCAGTATACAAGTTTGGATGCTAGTGAGCTAAGCAAGATAGGCGAAAATTCGTAGCCTATCTGCATGACAGGACTGTTAACTATAACAATAGCTAATACTACTTAAATATAAGTGATCAATATAAAACGATAAAAGTGTCAATTGGCCCAATACTAAGATGTTTTTTTTTTTTTTAATGTTCATGATTTACTGTTCGGTTCTTAAAATATCCTTAACTTAAAATGTCCATAAAATCCTGTGCATAACAACCAAATCATAATGTCATTAAAATTCTTACGCTGTAACCAGCTTAAATGTTCTTGCAATGTTCAAAGTGCTACTTAATACAGCTTTCTGCATTCTCAGCAATATTTCTTTGTATCTTGTACCAAAGTAGCCTTTCATTTCAGTTTCCATGGCTGTAGACCATCCTCCAAGTACATCTATAATGACGTTTACTTGTGAGATCTTGTATCCTGGGTGTTGTTTTGTCAGCTCAAGTCTAAGTGCTCCATACTTCTTGGTCTTTTCTTTGTCTTTCTTGTCTCTGTTGTTGATCCAAGGGCAGCTCATTTCCACCATAAGTACCTTCTTGTTTTTGTGGTCGATGAAACGTGCATCCACACGATTAGATTGTACGTATGTATGATCAGCATATACTGGTACATCCAAGTATGCCTCAGCGTCAGGTGACTTATAAAGAGGTTTGGGCTTCACATCTGAGAACCATGGCAGAGTACTATCAGCGAGCTCTAGGTCTTTGAGCATCTCAAAGAAGAACACTTTCAAAGCAAAATTGTGCCTCTCTAACTACTTGGACTGAGCTAATGATGGACATCCAGAAAGTACATGTGCCATGCTCTCAGGACCTTCGTCACACATTCTACATTTGACATCGTTCTTGTCCGTTGTTCCAGTCTTGTAGGCCATGTAGACCTTTGTTGGTGTGAGCTGTTCGTACAGTTCCATGATGCCTGCGATACAGTGGGTAGGAGCACATTGCCATTTATTAAGCCATGCAAAACAATTTTCAAGGCTCAGTTGATCATCTTGCCATCTTGCTTTTAAAAGACTTCCTTGCCACTGTTGATCTTCGACTTTTTTTGACTAGTTTTTCATTTACAGCTTTCTTTATATGCTTCTTGGTGTGCATATCTTTGATAGCTATCTCTGGTTCTTCTGTTGGGCTACATGATGATGATGATGATGATAATTATTATTATTACTATTATTATTATTATTATTATTATTATTATTATTATTATTGCAAATCCTGTGTTCTGATTTCCGAGTAAGAGAAAAGTTTCGTAGAGCGGACTAACAAAGTTTGTAACTCTTGGACAATGTCGGCGATGGAGACGTAAGTAGCGGTAGAAAAAAGTCAAACCAAAGAAAACATAATCGATTCTTATGGGTTTATTGTGCTGTAAACACAGTTGGCTTTCTTTACGGCCCTCGAAGTAGACTAATCGTTCTTTACACTTAATAGAGTGAAAACCTTCTTGCTATACAATGATATGGTAAATCCTTTATTGATCAAGCTTGTTCGGTCAAGATGGCTGCATATACACTCGTTCTTTTTTCCATTTTTAGCATATACCAAAACAATGATGTAATATGGCACAAAAGATGATTCTAACCTATTTAAAATTGCAACGATTTCACCATCTTCGAGATTGAATGGCAAAGTATATTCGGAGTTTGAGTAGCCAATCTGAGCGCACTTTCAACGCTATCCACGGTTTTAGTATAGACTTGTACATTATGAAATATATACTTTTTACTGTAAGTTTGTTGCGCACGTGCGAACATTAAAGAACCCACGCACATTTCGTACAGGCGGATTCATGCTGACGTTATTGTTTACATTTTTGCTCATTTGCATACGGCTTTGCGTAAAGAAGGAAGCATGTTAGATACAAATTGACTTGAGGCAACTAAAGAGCTAGAAAACCTCAGTACATGGTGAAATTTTTAGCTCTTTGGGTGTAATATTCAAGGAGAAATAGTCCATCAAAACTGCAAAATTTCTGGGTGGCAAAAGCGCTCATGAGCTCATATATTCTATGTAAAATTTTGAGTTTTTAAACCCGTGTCGCACAAAAAGTGTTCAATGCATCAGGCTCGTATTCATCGGCCGAGTTAATCGTACTTTGACCTTTCGATATTCAGAACTGATTTATTTTTAGCTCCATCAGAAACTGAATTGCTTATGCTAATGAGGCAAATATTGTAAACAAGGATTCCCCTATAGAGTGGGAATGTAGGCGCCCGTGTTGTGTTCTGGCCTCGATTCCGAAATTGAGGGCATTTGCAAAAATTTCCTAAAAAAAATTGTAAGCTACTCACGTAGTCTGGTCAAAGTCCGCCACAAAATGTTGTAAATTTACTTATTATAGCCTCCAAGGAAGAAAGTTAATTAAGACTACCACTACCACTACCGTACCACAACCACTACCACTACCAATACCACGTCCAGGCTAAGAGAGACTTTTAGATCGCATGGAAAGGAGAGTTGTAGCTGCGCTTCCACCTGCCCTGGTGTTAAGGACAGTATTAAAAAAGGTTCAACATCCTTCCCGGGCAACCCACTGGCATTTGACTGTCGCCTGTTCCCCGAGAGTGGGAAATGGAAACCTTGTCTGGGTGGGGTGGGGAATTTGAACCAGCGGAATACACGTTTTTGTCATTTTGAATAAAGAAGAATTTAAAGGCGAAGAGTCCGCCTTCGTGAGAAAATATCTCAGTCCAAAATTTGTACATCGTAGACTGATGCTTCGATGCAAAAGACAATTAGTGCCACCAAAAACTGGAACATGACTTTGCTAACTTCTACCAATTTCCTCGATCACAAAGAATCGTACAATAAAGCATTGTGGTTTAGTGGGACAATTTTTCCCGGGGGTACGGGAATCTGAACAAACCAATCTTCACAAGTTCAATGCGGTGGGGGCGGGGGGGGGGGGGAACAAGGATGTTGAAACTACGAATAGGCCTTTTGCAGCTAAGCCATCACATGACCTACTTTTCATGAAATTATGGGCTATAACTTAGCCGAATTCAGAAAAGGAAAAAGCATTTCGAGAATAACAAAATGGCCAAGTTTGAGGCCTCCATTATTCAAAAATGAGATTTGATGACACTCTGAATTTTTTAATAAATAAGAAGGTTTATATGGAAAAAGTTGCTGGACAGCAAGGCCTCGCTCCCCAGCAACATTTTCCATACAAATCCTCTAAATTATCCGAAAGTTCAAACCGCTGTAAAAACAGTGTTCTGTAATTCCCGGGGCCCAAACTTGGCCGTTTTGGTATTTTTCGATATGCTCTTTCCATCTCTGGTATTCTTCAAGCTGTATCCCATAATATATATCTAAAATTTATCACGTGACCCCAGCTGCAAAAGGCCTATTGATCGACGAATTAGCCGTTGAATGTCGTCATGCCTCCATCTGATTTTGTGATGTTTTGGTGTGTTTCAGTCTGCATTATCATGGACTCCCACTGTTTGTTATTATAGACTCGGAAATGAATATTTAAGTGTATTGGAGGTTTTACTGACAACTTTATTAGGTGGCAAATCCTACTTTAAGCTGATTACATTCATACAAAACAAAGAAAATCTAAATATAATGGATTCGTTAAGAGCTCGCATCAACATCAACTGATCTCATTAGATTATTTTAGGTAACTAAGTTATCCACATAATAACACAATTGAATTCCAGGATATATAGCTCCAAGAAAAGCGATACTCAAAAGCAGGACATTTCTCCTGACTGAAAATTGAAATTCTTCTCAGATCTAAAGTTAGCTTCTCGCTACAATTAAACAACTACATGTTAAAGTAATGCACATCAAAATAGCTTTTCGGTTTTCCTAAAAAGTTAAATAGAGACCAGTCATTATTTGTCACGGAGTGAGGGGGGGGGGGGAAGGGAGGTCGAATCAAATGGATTTTCGGGGGAACGGACGGAGATTCATTCGTCACCTACAGGGGGGTATAGGAAATTGACTGCTAAAGAGAAGGAAACATAAGAATATTACAGAACATCATGGGGGATCAGGTAAGACAATTTTATCGGGTCACCGGCAGCCAAAATCCTCTGAACCCACCTCCCCTTCCAACCCTGAGTAATAAATAATGGCAGGTACCTGACTGTGGGATAATTTGCTTTTATCAACTGAGTTGATATCGTAAGTTGGCCACTGTAAGGGTTTCTTAAGCTGTCGTTTTGAGCGTCTGGCGAAGGTTTAAGGCTTAAAACGTCAACCTCGTTCCCAGGGTCTTTCATCTTCTCGCCTCCTGGAGCGAGAGAGGGACGGGAAGATGAGAGATATCAGGTATAGAAACTCTTCACGGTGACCAATTTGTATTATCAACTCAGTTGATAAAAACCAAACTATCTTGCGTTATTTTCACCGACGCATTTCTACAGTTTCTATAGGAGCTTATACGTTTTGTAATATCTGTAGTATGATCAACTCATGGCAATCTAATTACCACTCTTATTACTTCCATTTTAAAATCACTAGTGATAATTGTAATCTGATTGGCTCAGTCTCACTTGTGACTTTCATTCACGAAACGCACCATTATTTCGCTCTTAATCGGATCGTTTTCCCATCCAATGAGGAAACTTTTGCTAAAATTCAACAATAATTACTTGTTGAAAAAACAAACAAACGAACAAATTCCAGGAAAATAAAAATCCAACTTTTCAACTTCCTATAAATCAGCTTACAACTGGATCAACAAAACATTTGTACAGACTAAGAAATCCTGTATCTGAGTGATGAAATTTTGCCCTATCAAAATGGATGTAATAAAGCCAGGTAATTGAACTTCTTGTCGTGAGATTTTGAGTTAAAATCACACTAACAAGTCTTGTGTTTTCAAATTAGACGAGTGCTGTACAATCCACTCAGTCCGATCACCACAATAAGGCTGTCTGGATAATTCGTTCTTCAGCAGTCTTTAAAAAAGGAAAAATTCCACAAGAAAAGTGTGCGCTCCATTTTAGTAATATACTCTCACACCGAGGTTTCTTTGAACATGAGAGGTTGGAGTTCACGAGGCTCATCAGTTTCTTGATTCCTCATTGAGGAATCATTTGGTTGGGTTTGATGATCAGGTGAATCACTTAAAAGAGACTGGCTTTCCGCTGTAGTTTGATAGTTCACTTTCAACGAGTCATCAAGTGGCAGCTGGCTAGGGGTGCGCTGAGATGTTACACTGGAAGGAGACTCATGCACATCAACGACAATTTCGGTCAGAGTCTCACTCAGAGCAGATGGTTGGCTGTGAACAGAGGACCCTCCAGAGGAAGACTGGATTTCTGCCGAAGTTTCATCGATTATCGGCATTCTTTGGTCACTCGCAGAATGAGGTTGCTGTCCACTATAATCAGTGACAAGCTGAAGAAGTTGATTAAAAGCGTCGTTTACTGGAGGTGACTGGCTGGGAGAGTGATCGGTAAACGGACCACCGAGTACAGGTTGGGTTTGCCTGTTATTCGAAGACCTCCATGACAGCCACGAGATAACATAAGCAAGAGCGGCCAACAGAACAGTCTGGAGTAGTTTATCGGCGGTTTCTCTTTCATTAAACGATTGTCCGGCAAAAATTACCACCAATGTCAGAAATATGACAGCCAGCCAACTACGCACCCACTTTTTCCGTAAATATCCTTGCATATTAACATCAAATAACGATTCCTTAAGGTTTACGTAGTTGTAGACTACATAAGTGAATGAGGCAAAAGTAAAACATATTGCCAGTGCAACAGTCAAGCCCCAAATCGGGTTAAGCATTACGCCGACGAGCACCCAACAGAAGTAGAAACAGGTATAAATAGCACTTAAAGGGGCAAATAGTTTAATGTACCACATATAGCTTCTGTATTTCGGGCCTGGATTAGAGCTCCTACAATTAACCCAGATGTACTTCGCTGTGTATGGGAGGGGGGTTATAAGGCACAAAACGAGAACAGAAAGATGTAAGATACATGTATCTACGTAGAAAGTTGGGTCGTCTCTTAAAATATAATAAATTATGAAAGATGAAAGTATCATCCAGTTAACTGAACCAAGTATTCCCACGAAAATACTTAAACATACCATAGCCTCATATCCAGAACTATTTTTTATTTTCAAAAGAGTCGCATATCCTATTGTCATCTGCCAGAATGGTTCATACGCAGTGAAGGTGAAGAGAAAAGAAACCCACATTATTATTCTGATGTAGAAACTGCGTCCAGTAGCTTCCATATCTATACCATGGCCCTCGATAACACACTCCGCATTGTTCAGCCGTGGATCCCTTATCTTTGGTGAAATGGCCAGATCTTGAAGCTGAAATGAGCACCAACAAAGATGAATCAAATGTAATGGCAACTTTAGTAACCTCAGCAACTTAGCCGCTTGCCTGTAACCTAGAAAGTATCATGAAAGTTTCACGTATTTTCCATCTCTTGGCGATCAGTTTCAACGGAAGAGAGCTTCAATTATAACAGGTATTCATGACCCTTCTATGGGTTATATTTGCAATGTAATCATTTAGTAAAATTTGAAAACTTGTCCTAATGGAGAGAAGTATGATTTGCGATTTCCCCTGTCTTACAGAGCATGGCCTCTGATAAAGGCTTAAGGGCTATTCTCAGACGATTACGAATACTCATACCAGCTCGGTTTAAGCAGTTTCAGATCAGGTTTTCCTCGAAATGAGAATAAACTTACATACCGAAGCAAGGACACCTTCAATCATATCTTTTATTGTCTTCCTTCTTTCATCCTCTGTTTTCGACACATTGCAACAGAAATTTGGAATGTTTAAGTTCAATTCTTTTGTCCGATGACTGACAAGGATTGATCCAAGTGACACAATTTCCAGGAAGAGAGTTGGAACAGCAACGTACAGACAAGATAAGCTCCAAGTGTACCGTGCAACGGGTTCATCTGTTTTGTTGGGACCATGTAAACTCACAAACATACGAACAGAACGGGGCCTTTTGGCTGGATACAAGGCAGACTCAATGTTAAAACTGTTCTCTGACTTTGTTAGGCTGTCATAGAGCTGGTCATATGTATGAATGCAGGTGAGTGAATTGGTGGAGTTGTCGCAAGTTTCACTGAATTCTGCTTCAACGCTGCGTTGATTGAAGATCAGCACCACTTGAATAAGAGAAGCTACAACAGCCTTGATCGCCGATTTCATAATATCACTGTGGCCTGTCTGGAGTTGTCGTTCTATATTTTCTATGACAAAATAAAGAAATATATTCGGTCAAACTATTCTTAGATATTAAAAGTTTGGCTGGAGAAATTTGCCCACAGACTTTCTAAGCACAGTGGTTTAAGAGTTTTTTGTTTTGCATCTCCGTGATACCTAAATAGCGCTAGGAGTGCTTTTCTGTCATCTGACTGATTGATTGATTGATTGATTGATTGACTGATTGATTGATTGACTGAGCTACTGACTGATTGTCTGACCTGGTTATGGATCGAGTGTCCGAATGCACATTCACTGTGTTATTATTATTTCGCTCCTGCAACCGCGAGTCTTATTCCCTCCTGGCCACAGATATAAAGCTGATATTATTGCTGTAGGTAGCTGTTAGCACGCTAAAAAGTTAATCAAAGTTATAATCAAAGTATTTGAATCCCTTTTAAAAGATATTCAGTGCATTCTTAAATTGTCCAATTCGGTGACCCGCAATTATCACGACAAAAGTTTCATGTAAATACCATGCATTTATGAAAATTTTGACTTTACTTTAGTCCGTTAAGTCTTACATAATATAATTTAATTTTAAATTGACACACAAAAAGATTAGTTTTCGCACTCAGAAAAAGTCTGTAGACATCGCAGCGAACATTATTGCGGAAGTAAAACTCAAACCTGAAATGAGCAAGTATGTCCTATTTCAAAGCTCACGAGAGGCGTTAAGCCTGATCCCTACGAAAGTTCAATTTTTGTTTCTACATTTGCAAAAGTCATATGATAAAAGTCATGCGGTTCTTGATCCAATTCTTTGGGAAAAATTTCGACAAGAGAACAGAGACACTATTACTTTGTATTCTACAAATGTACCAAATATGTCTATCCTCCCTTACAGACCTTCCTTACTGGTGGCTCATGATCTTATAGTCTCGAACTGCATTCACATGGTGTAGCCGATTTCTTCTTTTCAGACCGTATTCTTTGATGCAACTCTTCAGCGTAGCTTTGTTCAACCGAACGCTTTTTTTTAAAATTGTCTTTAAGTTTAAGTATTTCATCATAGTAAATCCTCTCTTTAAGTAACGCACATCTCCTCCCTATATATGTGCAATGTAGTTTTTTTGTAGCATCTCTTTTTGTCTCTATGCTGTTTGTATTTTTTATTGTACTGTTTTTAATAAATAAAACCTCCCTACGTGATTCTCTATCCGCCATTTTGTGTATTAGAGGTTGGTAAGGACTAATGCTTAAGAGGACATCCATGCAAAAATAAAACAAAAATGAAACTTTTTTGGCAAGGGTGGAAAATTCAAATTGTCTCAATTTTTGTATACAAGTAGCCCCTAATAAGACAAGAAACGCTGTGTAGCTTTTTCTCTCAAACATGTTTTTATTTTCGAGAAAAGTGAAATTTTCACTTTCACCATGTGGAATCGACAGATCGGGTCATAACAGGTCTTAAATTGATCACTTTCGCTCGCTTCACGTTTCACAGATATTGTGTTTAGGGAAATCTAACCAACCAAATCTAACCAAAATACAAGTTGTCTAAGATGCCACTGTAAGAGGGTCTCCATGGCTCCATGGGGGGGGGGGGAGGAGGAAGGGGGGTTCACGTTGACAGTTCGCTGTTAAAAATGAGCCCTTTTGACGGTTGATGGTTAAATCTTAAGTCAATTGATGGTTGACGGTGAATTTTTTGGAATTTCGTTTATAAATTGAACTAAAAGCGCGAATTTGGCTGTAATTTATCATAATGACGCGTTTGTAAAGAACTGTTAATTCATAACACCTTTTATTAATAAATGACTGACGTTTTATGGCACCGGAAGAGTTTCCACACCGGAATTCAGTTCTGTCGCTAATCAGTTTTACTCGCGCCTGACTCGCGACTAGAAGTTAGAGGACTGAAGTAAATGTATTTTTGTGGTATATCAAAAATTTTATTTATAAACCACAGGACTTGATCCCAATTAAGGCAATCGTTTAGTTCTTGATTAAGGATATCTGAGACATTTGACGGCTAACATTGGCTTGATTATTTGACGGTTGACGGTAAAAATATTGCGTTTTTGACGGTTGACGGCTAACTGAATATTTTGGCCATTTGACGGTCGACGGTTAACCCCACTGAGACCCTCCTGCAATCTAGCTCAGTCCCCCGAAGAGTGGGGCACTCACGTAAAAAATGAAAGTAGCGTACCTGAACGAAGTCCCTGAGTGCTGCTGTTATAACAGTTTTTTAGCACGACATTGGTGTTTTACTAATTTCCGAGCCATGAATTCGCCAGCTTTGTTTGTTTGTAAGGCCACTTTGTGAAGACTGATACACCCTTTTAAATAGGATTTCAGGTATGTGAAAAAAAAAAAAAAAAAGACAAACGTACTGGTAACGGGAAATGAAGAACAAGGAACGGGGAACGGGGAACGGGGAACGGGGAACGGGGAACGGAGAACGGGGAACGAGGAACGGGGAACGGGGAACGAGGAAGGGGAACGGGGAATGGGGAACGGAGAATGAGGAACGGAGAACGAGGAACGGGGAACGGAGGAGAACGGGGAACGGGGAACGGCGAACGGGGAACGGGTGTACAGCGGTAATCCACTTGAGAATTCAAAATGGCGGAGTAAACGATGTTTACAAACACTGATTTTATCGCTAGGTCACCGCTTGCAGCGAAATTAGACGACCCACTTTTATTTAACTATTGCCCAAGCGAAGCCACGAAGCCTAGTATTGCGAAGCGAGAATTTGAAGTCAACGTTTCTGCAATGGCTGCCACCATTTGTTCTCACGTCTCTCTTTGTTTTTCCTTCCTGAAATCTGCATCTTTTGGCAGAGTTTGGGTATGTTGGTTGTTTGCATTGCCCAACAGCATTTTTTTGCAGATAAGTAGCAAGGAGGTAATATCTTAGATTAACAGAAATGAGCTAGGAAACGTAATAACCAGCCTAGTTATTAAAATTACTACATGCAGATATCTACTTACCTTACCGCAAAATAACATCGGGACCATATCTTTGTATCGACCCATAAACTTCCATGTAAACAATACAGAAATCAAACATTGACAGAACTTTTAATAACATCTAATTTAACAGGAAAACATGAATTAAGTCTTGAAGAATGTAGGTGTATGAATTCACATTCATGCTAATGCCTACAATAATATTTACACTGCATTTATCATATTCAAGAGAAAGTGATTCCCATAATGGACGTGAAAGTCATTCAGCTGTTTGCTTTACAACATTATTGATATTGAGATAGAATAAATATATGAAAATCATATATTTTGAACTGCGGTATTTGATACGTATGATGGACGATCCTCGCAGTAGATAGCGCTATTTGAGCAATAGCGAAATTCAGACCTGAAAAAAATCAGGCCTGTACGGGACTCGAACCACTGACCTCTGCGATACTAGTGCAGCGCTCTAACCAATTGAGCTAACAAGCCAACTGAGAGCAGGCCGTTAAGTTGATTCGTAATGAACCCGTGAAAGTGATAAATGAGATAGAATAAATATATGAAAATCATATATTTTTTCAGGTCTGAATTTCGCTATTGCTCAAATAGCGCTATCTACTGCGAGGATCGTCCATCATACGTATTATTGATATTGCTAGGTTGTAACGGTGAAGACATTGGAGGTAAACTTCAGTACCTTGCAGTACAATTGCTCTATGAATATAAGAAAAAATGTCGCGAGCTTGTAGTTCTGAGTTGATTGTTCAAATGTTGTGCATGAATTGTAAGATACTCACCTCTCCGAGGATTTGATTTCTATGCAACCTGCGATGTGTGCCAGACAAAAACTAAATTTATGAGGCACTTAACATTTCAAAGTAAAATCCTTCAATAAAACCTACACTTACCATCCATGCTTTTTGCTCCGAGGATCGCGTTCGAGGGTGCTTAAAGCTAGTTGCCAGACCCTTTTAGTTCCCTTTACTCCGCCATTCTGAATTCTCAGGCGGGTTACCGCTGTACACCCGTTCCCCATTCGCCGTTCCCCGTTCGCCGTTCCCCGTTCCCCGTCCCCGCTCCTCGTTCCCCGTTGCCCGTTGCCCGTTGCCCGTTGCCCGTTGCCCGTTGCCCGTTGCCCGTTGCCCGTTGCCCGTTGCCCGTTGCCCGTTGCCCGTTGCCCGTTGCCCGTTGCCCGTTGCCCGTTGCCCGTTGCCCGTTGCCCGTTGCCCGTTGCCCGTTGCCCGTTGCCCGTTGCCCGTTGCCCGTTGCCCGTTGCCCGTTGCCCGTTGCCCGTTGCCCGTTGCCCGTTGCCCGTTGCCCGTTCCCAGTTTTAGTAACATCCATTTTTTTTGCACATGTGATAAAATCAGGCAGCGAACATCACAAAAGTGCATAACAGCGCCGGCAACGTATGCACGTAAGATTCAACCATATGAGTAAATGTATCAAACGCATATCCTCCCTTTTAACTTGTTAGCAGCAACAAGCCAACAACGCACCAAAATATTGTTTCAGCCTCGTTAAGTTTAACTTAGACCAGGTGCCAATATCCAAGCGGCCACATTTATTCTTCACCGAACTACTTTCTATTTCAGTTCCGCTTTCGTACATTTTATCTCCGAATTCAATAAACCTTAAACACGAAATGAGTTCTTATGTGTTCGATCGAATCATAGTTAGTAGACTATGATTGAATTCGATTAATAGCTGATTCGATTAATAGCCGTTCAAATGGCTACGCTGAGAACAACAAGACCTTCCTGATCGCGCCCGTATTTCATTTAGACATGCGAGGAGATGTCACTGGTAAACGCACAAATGTTGAATCAGCTTTTACGCGTGAAAAACCTCTGATATAAATAACAAACGGAAAGTACCTTGAAGTAGAATACATATGTTCATTGCTAGTTAGAGAGCCGGAAATGAGAAGCACAGATCGCATTAGATGTTTCTGAATTAATGTTGCTCCATAGTTTTAAGAAAGAAACGATAATTATCATAATTACATACCTCTTTCTGACGTGTAAAGCGGCTTTAAGTTAGTTTTGGGTAACTGACAGTCACAACAACGGCTGCTAAGAAGACTAGGTAACTGACATAAAAATTGTTAATCTGAACCACGATTTGAAGCTCTTTTCGTTACGCGACTTGGAGATAGAAACAGAGATTGCAAATAGGTCCAAGGATGCCAAATCTGTGCGAAGCTTCAAAATATACACACTGGAATGAAACTGAACGGAAGGAACCCGCTCCCACTCTTTTTGTGTGATGACTCACTCGTTCGGCCGCTTGCCTTTGTGTTGTTTCCGGAGTGGTCGCCGGGTTACCAGACAGCTCGTGCAAGAACCTGTTCAAGCTTGTAAACTTCCTGTTATGAACAATCGAGCGTTTGCACTCTTCATCAGTTAGGTATCGCTTAATCAGCAGTAACCAGTACGCTCGTTATCTTTCCTGTCTTTCGTTCGAACTGTTGCGTAAGCTCCTTCAGAATTAAATAGAGTGGGAAAGAAAGTGCACAGATCACATAATTTGATCGCGAATAAGTGTCACCCCATATTTCAACGAAGGAACAAAAGTTATATTTAGATACCTCTCTCTCTGACGTGTTAGGCTTTTACTGAAGTTTGGGCAACCGTTGGAAGTATCGTTCTTCTATACCAAACTTTTGAGGTACAATTTCAGAAACGACTGCGAGGGTTTCATCAGGGTTTCAAACGTTAGAAAAGCTGGGGCGGATCCAGGGGTGATTCGGGTGGTTCGGTCGCACCCCCTAAATTTTCCTCAAAGTGCTAGAAATCATGTTTCCTAAGACCTAATTTTCAAAATGGAAATATTCATGAATTTTTCATATGTTGTCGGCAAGTTTGTTGCTGTTATTCAAATTAGGAAATAGTTCACTAGAGTGTGATGCTTTATCAAACTCATGGGTTTGATATCGTATGAAACTCATGGGTTTGAAACTCATTCTAGTGTTCACCGGGGTTTCAAACTGCATGCACGTGACGAAATTGGCGTGTCTTGGTTGGATGATGACCTTTTGAATTATTAATGAGTTTGAGAAGCTCTTATCTTTACGTGACTAACTGTTGAATGACAAACTTGGGTACAAATATCTTAAAACTTGGTAAAACTTGATACAAATATCTTTCAGCCTTCTGCACTCATTAAAATCACAGTTAACGGCCATAATTTTCGCTGAGAAAACACTGAGCACTCGCTCGCCAAAATTACGCCTGCTCTGCAGGCTACGATTTCTTTGAATAGGATTGATAGGGGTCCTACTTGCCTGAGCCATTTGGTGTCGCCCCTCGACCCATGCTTCTTGTCGACACAAATATTATGTGGAGACTGGGTGCAATAACAATAGATGTCCGCCATATTGGTTGTGTGAGCGGAAGTTCTCTTCATTCTGCGGTGGTTGGTGTGACGCACTTGAGTTGATAGATCACATACATACTGCATTTTGATCCATGTGAAGCCTAAGAGTTGCATTGCGACGATCTTAGACGGAAGTTTTCATGGTGGGCCGACATCGAGAACAGGCGGTGATGCTGGTAAGTCGAAGTTTTTGTTTGATCACTAATTGGATGGTACAGCTGTTAGTTCAAGATGGCAGCTTACCTTTGTAAAGTAATCTGCCGTAGGTTCTTCGTTATAGACATACACACCACCGCATTTGTATTTGGAGATTTTGTGAATGCGTTTATGAAACTCAAGTCGGGTTCAAATGTCATATAATGTAATGTAACACAATCAGTTGCACCGTTCTGAATGCTTTGATTTAAGTCAATGTATTTGACATCGCTCGAGATCACCGCTCAATCCTTTGGCTTTGGTTTAATAAACTGTTTTCTCAAAGTTTGAAACGTAACTTTTCGCAAAGTGTTTGCGAGGTTTACGTTAAATGCCGAACGGTATATTTAAATCTTCAAGAATTTGTTTAATAATCGATATTACATCATGAAGTTCTAGAATGCATGTATATGACTGTTAGTTTATTTACGGATGACCATTATATAGAGATTATTAATATCTTTAAGGAGAATTCGGTCACGTACGGACGATAGAGATATTGAAATCTTTCTTAGAGTGTTAACAAAGAGCGAGATTTCTATTTTCAAAAATTTCTTTGTGTTTGATTTATAGCTCTCACATGGCCGTTTTAAGCTCCTTTTCTCTTTTCGTAATTGTATGTGTCTGACAATGAAATCGTTGATATGTATGATTTTATTTCCAATAGCGATTAAGATCTTTTGTTTAATTAACTTGTAATTTTATGAATTTTTAGATCATTTGCATAAAACATTCACTTGCTTAAAATTGAAAAATGCCTGACATTACTTCAATTCAATGGAATTGACATAAAGTGAGATTGGTTATGAAACATAGACTAAGTCACAAAACGAATGTAACAATCCAATCCAACAGAATGGTCGAATTTTAAACTCTTGATCTGTGAAGTCAACTTGTTGTTGAGAAGGGAAGATGCTTTTTCAATATCCACGCAATTTTTTACTAGAATTTTTTTCAACACTTAAAAGTAGTGAGCATGCTCGCATACATTTTGTACACTAGTTGGTAAAAATTATTTTGTTTTGGCCCAGCAAAGAGGCAGATAAGTCTTAGCAATTACCTTATCTCAGGTTGTCGCAACATTGGCTCCACCACCCTTGACTGTTTTGCCCCCAAGATCTCCTTAGTAATTCTCCTTACTGTCTGCCATACAGTTCTTATGATGTCAGTTTGGAGAGTTTGGTATTGAATCAACTGATAATCCCCTAACTGATATTTTTTCTTTGTACTCATAACTTATCTGCTTGATGTTGTATTGCTATTGTAAGGAGAAATCCTGTTTTGGTCACTCGTGAGAGTGAAGAGGGTTTATAACAAATAGTTCAGGCCATAAAAGTTAGGCAAGATAATTCTGCATAATAAGCAGGGAATAGTCCCATCTTCAATGCCCAACAAACACCTCTGGGCTGAGAAGGTTCTGGGCTGAACTAGAAATCACGAGCTTGTGGGGCTAGCAATGTGTGATCACTCAAACTGGCTATGATTCTATAGCACTATAAACAAACTAAGGTTCTTGTGGTCTTCTCACTGGATACCACACATAAAAAGTAAAGCATCTTTGAGATGGAAAATGTGTTCCGGTGAGCTTGGTGGTTGGTACTGATAGTGATAGTCTTCCCTTGGGAATCAAGGATAAGGTTTGCGCAATTCTCAATTCTCAATTTCTCTGGGATTTGGATATTTTCCATAAAAAAATCTTAGCTTTGGGGATCTTGTCTAACAATTTGTATCTTTTGATGAGAAAGAAGCATTTAAGCCTTTGGTTTAAAGCTTTACATAAGTTTGTATTTTTGTCAGAGCAAGTGGTTCTCCTGACCTTAGGGCTTTTGCTTTTGGGGCTTGTTGACTACAATTTCTGCTTGAAGTATCCTGGGAAGTGGGCCCTTGTGTGGAGTAATTAGTGTAGAAACAGTCCTTGATATGGGCAGACAGAGATTTGATCTATGACTTGATAACATTGTACGAATTCTCAGTTTTGCAAACTGGGAATTTTATTACAAGTACCTTGTCTAGTTCTTATGTAAATTTTCTTGGGGAAGAAAAATTAATTCTTTTCAAAAACAGATATAAGTGGACAGCATGTCTGGTAACCCAAGGATTTAGCTGATCAAATGATTACTTTTTTCTTACTTCACATTGTCCATTGGTAGGCTGTTATTTTAAGCCTTGTACCTTAGGAAAGTCCTGGTTTTGTAACCATTTTTTTCCCCTCTGTTGTTTAATTATGACGTGGCAGAGTTCAATACTGTTACTTTGAACTTTGGCCAAAATAGACAAAAAGCATTATTTCTAGAAGCTTCTATTTGAAATATTTGTAGTCGTAGGGCTCCTTAAAATATTGCCTTGAATTATGAAATGTTCCAACATAAATAATTCAGAAACAAAACCTACATGTTCATTTGTAAGCATGTGGAATTATTACATAGCATTCATGGAGGTTCCCTCCAATTGACAGTGGTGTGCCTGAGTTTGTATTGAAGATGAGATTTTATACATGTAGCTCTCATTGTTTGGAAGAAATGCCTCTCTTGCCTTCAAGTAATAACAATCTGACATTGTAGAATCTTGTCAAGCTACCACTAAATTATAGACCACTTTCATAGAAGACAGGCATAATTCCTCTGATTTACATCTTCAGTATGTGAATCAGCCTTTTTGGCTTGGGCCCAGTTGTTCGAAAACCAATTAGCACAAACTTAGGGTTAAATTTTAATCTGGGTTTCTTTATTCCCTTGTCTAAAAACTTTTCAGGATAATTTACTCTATCTTTTTTAGAGCATCCAATCATCAAACAGACAAAAAGAATTATACTGAATTTTCTTTTATTAGCTTTCATATATGAAACAAGATTCTACACTAACTGTGGGTTATTATAACCCCGCTTTGAACCATGCGGCCCAGGACAACGTTTCAAGGGCAAGGAGGCAAATTTGCCTACACACACAAAAAATTTAAATCATGGTAACTAATTTGGGAAGAGGTCTGTGCACTGTGTGAAATATTTGTACATGGAAAACCATTCTACTATAAATTTTACATAATTTTACATAATTCCTTTTTTACTGGACATTGAGCAATTCTTAGTAGTATAGATGTCGTCATTTATACTACTATCATTTGATGGAGTTACTAGCCTAAAAATTGCTAATATCACCAGTACAGAAGAGGTCTGTTTGCTGTCTGAAATATACAGGGCTGGGGGAATTATGCACTATTTTATGAGAAATTATGCACCATTTTTTCTGTGATTATGCACCAAATTTAGCAAATTACGCACAAATTATGCAAGCTGTGCAATATTAAAAGTATTGAATTTTACATATATTTTAAATTTATATGTAAGTCCATATTAAGAAAGCCTAATTATTAATAATTATTTGCCAGGATATTGCTTAACTCTCTCTTTGGCCGTTATATTGTAATTTTTTTCTTTGGTTTGAAAAAACTTTCCATTTTAAACACAAAAAGAACAGAAAAGAAAGTTTCTGGAATAAATTTACCAAAATGGTGCCATTTTTCTTTCGGAAGCATTGATTGGTTCTTTTTCCTCCAATCATATTGCTTGTAAGTCAACAATTAGAGCCCAGGTTTCCAGCAGCAAAAGACAAGAGGCCTGTTTGATTTTACTTATGTTTTCCTGCGTGTTTGACACAATCTTTTCGATTAAAAATACAGTTTTTGCCTTCAAATTTCACTACAATTTGAAAAAACTGTTTTAAAAAGTTTTGAAGGTAGGAAAATTTAACTTTTAGAACATATTTTTTTGAAAATATCAAGAATTATGCGGAAATTATGCACTTTTGACAGGATTATGCGAATTGTGCGTTTGAGCTAAAATTATGCGCTTTTGCATCGGCATATAATTCCCCCAGCCCAGAATATATGTGAGTGGAAAATCGCTTTACTTTAAATTTTTTTCAATTTTTTGAAAGATACACTTTTACTGGACAGTGAACAATACATATATCTTATTAAATGTTTTGTTGTGTAGTATCGCTGATTATTATCTAACTACACTTCGTAGAGTACAAATAACGCCATAGATGAGTACAAATATCACGCAGTATTTGTAAGTACTCTAGAGTACTGGTTAAAGAGGTTTCCTTGCATCGCGCAAGCGAAGAATTGAATTGTAGTTACGAAAAAAAAATGGCAGACAATTTGAATCATATTTTCAACGACGAAGAGTCAGAATGGCTGGCAAATATACATCCAAGTTTATTACATGAATCGAACAAAGAAAAACAGCTAGACAACCAGGAAATTTCTTCATTCATTGAAGGAAATAGAAACAGCAACACAACAATGCGCCAATTCTGTTCCGCTTTGCATGCTTCTGTCACGCACTGCCTGTCAATAAATATCCGCGAAATTTGCCCACACTGAAATAACAGTTTGGTGTGTTGGATAATAAATAACTTATTAGATATTTTGTTGTGTAGTATTGCTGAGTATTTTTACTCGTTGTTTGTATTTTGACTTGCCCTACAGGCTCGTCAAAATACGGCGCAACTCGTAAAAATACTCAGCGATACTACACAACAAAACATCTAATAAGATTATGTATTTTTACTAGTTGTGCTGTATTTTGACGAGCCTGTAGGGTGAGTCAAAATACAAACAACAAGTAAAAGTACTCAGTGATACTACACAATAATATGTTTAATAAGACATTTATTACCCAACATGCCAAATTGTTATTTAGTGTGGGTGAATTTCACAGATATTTATTTACAGAGAGTATGTGACAGAAGTATTTGGAGGAGAATGGAATTTGTGCATTGTCATGTTTCTGTTTCTATTTTCTTCATTAAACGACGAAATTTCATCGTTTCTTCTTTTCTTCATTCTTCATTCGATTTATCTAATAAACTTGGATCAATATTCGCCAGGCATTCTGACTTTTTCTCACCAGAAAAATAATTTAAATTGTCTGCCATTTTTTTCATAACTTCAATCCAATTCATGGCTTGCGTGATGCAAGAAAACCTGTGTAACTGACAATCATTTCAGTCCACTTCCTCTCTGCTTTTCATTGCTCACTGTTATGTGGGGAACCTCACTTACTTCTATAGATACATCAACTAAATTTCTATGGTCTCTACCATAAATTTCAGTTTAGGGATAAAGCAAAGTTTGTAAACTTAATAGGCTTTATGATAAACCTAGTCAGAGCTTTACAAAATCATTAAATGAGCATATAATTATTTAACAAAGAGATTTGCATGCCAAGATACTGGAATAGTATGAAAGTATTCTTCTGTGAAAATTCTATCAACTGATATGCACCAGGGTATTTATTTAATCACTTTCACCAGAGTGTGGTGAGGGTCGCACAACAGAGCGAGGCTCCAAATTAAGTGCGCCCTATATCCCACCCATCCCACCCCAGGGGAGGACATCCATCACACAGTAATCTCGTGTGTGGGAAATTAACGTCTCCTACCCCAATCCTGCAGGAGACGGGACCTCCATTTATTCGTCCCTATCCGAGAAGACTAGAATATCTAACCATTTCTTGATGTTATAGAAAGGTAGCAAATTCTTCTCAATTATTTTTAAGACCCTGAGTGTTGGTCCGGCCGGGGCTCGAACCCTCGACCTCCCGCACAACAGTCCAGCGCTCTATCCATTGAGCTAACCGGGAGGCGGGTAATGAGGCTGTTTGCATTAAACAGAAGTTGCATCACATGATGCTTATGCATTCAGGTTTTGGCTAAAAGTGAAATGGGAGACATAACAATTAGAATGATTGGTTTTAGGAGGGTGTTTAATTTGTGACATGGTGAATGTTGATGATAAACAATAAAACAAGGATTTGATGACTGAGTGCAGAGTGTACTCCAAATGTACAAAAGTCAATCCTTTACATAGACTGCCACACACGAGAGATCATTAGTTGTAAAAAAAGTCACTTTGATTTTTTTTTAGGAGGGTGTGTACTGTTGTGTATGTTTAAGAAATTGACGATCTTAATACATGATTTTTGTCCTTTTCCCCAGAATTGGAATTTTTATGATAGTTGCTTGTTTTGAGTGGTTTTGGGGGAGATCTTGTGCCATAACGATAAGGGTGCTGGACTCTGGGTGGTAAGAACTGGGTTGAAGACTTGAAATGCTGATTGTTTTACATTCTCAGGCAAGATTTTTCCTCTCACCATGTCTTTCCCCACCCAGGAATATTTTTAGGAATTGATAAACTGTCAAGCAAACCTTGAGGGGTTGAAGAGGGGTGGATTGACCTACCTGTTCATGTACAATGGACAACAAGCTTACTATCTGGGGGGGGGGGGGGGGCAGCAATACTCCTGGGTCCAGACTAATCTAAGGTTAAAAATTAATCCAAGTTTCTTTATTTCAATCTCTATTCAAGAACCTTTTTGGAATAATTTCCCCTTTGAATAACCTGGCCCAGGTCTTTTGATGCCATGGAAACTGGGACAAGGTCTGGCCAGATGTGCCACTTGGCTTAGTTGCTGAGTTTACCTTAAATGAATTTGATCATTTTCTTTTTAATTTTCCAAAACTGGAATTCAGTGGCAGTTTTCCACCAAATGGAATTGCTTATAGTTTTGATATACAAGGTAGCCAGGATCACAGCTAATGTAACAAGTATAATTCTTAAAATATTAGTTGATTTAGTTAATGCAGAAAGTGAGTAAAGTCATCTGTTCAAAGTATTCTTTACTATCACTCTGTTGGACATGATGTTGTGTAGTTGGCAGACTGAAATGAAGATTTTGGTATTCTGCATGTGCACTGGCATGATTGTCCAGACCGCTTTGTTGTCATTTTTTTTTCTGTATCTACATGCATTTTCTCAATGCTCTCTAAAGTGATAATACCAGAAATGTGGGTTATGTTCTTCCAAGGGTAGAAACCTGTTTTGTGCCCTTCTTGGAGCCATTTTGACCCTGATGACTTGGCACTGAATTGGATCAAAAACAAACTATTGTGTCATTACTTACAGCTTTTGTTACTGATAATCAAAACTGCTATTTTGGAAAACTGTAATGTGAGCAGAAATTTAGAATATTTCTCTGACAATGCTTTTATAGTGCAATCAATAAAGGTGTGTCAAGTAATACAAATATGATAATGATTATGACAATTAAGAAATTCTTAATTGAAAGCGAAAAAAATCTGGAATAATTGAAAAGATTGCCCGGAATTTTTAATTCATCTTTTACTGTAGAAAGAGAGAGAAGGAAAAGTAGTATATTCTAATGTTAACAAGCTCTAATATTTTTTTCTTGAGAATGAAATCGCTTATTTAATTCTTAAAAGTTTTTCATTAGTTTCACAAAAAGGGAAAGGAATGACATTTCGAGAACTCAGTTATAACCTTTTAGTTTCTTTCAACAATTCAAATTTTCCAATTTTCTCCGTTTAGGCTACTCTCGTCGCATCTTGTAAACGGACCTGGAATCCTATTTGATGCAAAGTTGTTTGTGATTATGAAGAATGCTTTGGAAAAAATAAGGTGTTTTTTTTTTAAGTATTTGTAATACTTCTAGTGCTTATTTTTAATGCAAACATGTGCATCCGTTATTTATTTTCCTGTATAGTATGTGTTCTTAAAAAATCTCTTGTTGGTATAAGAAGGGGGGAAATTCAGGACAATTGCACCAAGGCCCTTAGGGTAGGTGAAATAAAACATAAAAACTGTCAAAGGGGATTGGTTGATAAAGGTCAGTACGTCTGAAATTGCAGTCTGTGACTTCTATATCCTTGTGAAAGTAAGAAACAGGAAACTCAGGACAATTGCACCAAGGCTCTTAGGGTAGGAGAAATAAAACATAAAAACTGTCAAAGGGGATTGGTTGATAAAGGTCAGTAAATTGCAGTCTGTGACTTCTATATCCTTGTGAAAATAAGAAACAGGAAATTCAGGACCATTGCACCGAACCCTTTGTTTTAGGGAAATAAAAACATGACGAATTGCCAGTGGGGTTAAGTTGATGAAGCTGAGTAGCTCCGCAATAGCCTTCCAGTCTGACATCCGTAGCTTTGGCCTTTCTGCTTTACTTTCTTTCTTTTTAAAAAAAAACTGTTCTGAAGAAAAAAAAAAGAAAACAAGAACTCTGGTCAAGCATATTAGGCAAGGTCACGCATCTTTCCTAATTGCTTTGACGATTTGACAGTGAGCTAAATTGCCATTGTGGGGATACAGGAAAGTTGAGAACTATTTGAACGTTTAGATGGACAGCAAACGATAAGAATTTGTGTTTAATCACAGTGAGTGTGACAACCTGAATATCTCTAAGGAAGAGCATGGTTAGTGACGTCACTTTCTACGGTCGCACAGTCAGCTGGGAATGAGCAAAAGTACTCTTCCCTCCCGCTGTAAGTGCCATTTTGCCGCGTCAGAGTTAATGGTCGGTCGAGTTTTCCGTACCTTTTTTTCCGAGAGAAGCTTATCTTCTACATTTGAAAAAGGAACTTGCATTAGTTCTTTTAAGGTCTATTTACGTAAGGTTGGGGGACCCCAGGTGGGCGCGGTAACTTAAATAGCTTCTTCACTTGCTTTGAAACAAGAGTGAAATGGAAATCGAGACCAGAATTAAGCGGAGCTATTTGTGTTAGCTTGCGGTCGCTTCGAAGAAAGCCGTGTATAATTCTTTCACTGCGTCGGGGGAGCGAGTTATGAAACAGTGTTTGGAACTCGTCCTAACATCCGTCATTCTGCAATTACAAACGAGAAGTACTCTTTTTTGCACCAGACAAGACTTACCTTTCAGCTGTTTCACTACAAATCTGCGGTTGAAATACATATGAGATATCATACGTGTATGCTGGAAAAATTACCAAATTTTAAGGTCTAGGTTTTGGAGCTTGAGTAGTCAAATCAATTGCTGATCGTGCCTTTTACAAAAGATGTGACAATGTAATGACGGTCTCAATGGAAAGATGGCTTTCACGGCTAACGGTTACATTTTTTGGCCATTTTATATGGCTAATGCTAATTTTTTTTAACGGTTACATCATTTTTTGGACTCACGGTTAAAATTTGTCAATTTTTTACGCCTAAGGACTAAATTTTGCCATTTTACGAGTAATAGTTAACCCCATTGACAGGGTTCGACACTTGGCTACCTGCATTACTAGCCACCGGGCTAGTGATTTCTAAAATTTACCAGCCCGAAACACAACTTGGTAGCCCGGACCAATTTTCCTCGAGGTCTACTTCAACCGCAAACACGCAAACCTTCCTCTAAACTTATTGGAAAAGTCTTTCAAAATAATAAAGAATGGCGTTTTTTCTTTCGTTGACATAGTATAATGTGCTAGTTAAGGAAAAAGCTAAGGAAATTTCAAGTGCGAGGCGATCGTGCGCGTGCGAGGCGATGTGCAAAGCATCGGAACATTGGTAGGGAGAAGACTGGGAAAGACATTGACCATTAAGCACAAAGTCTGGGATCAAGTGATGTTTACGATCGAATAAAGGCTGATAGTTTCGAAAGAAACTGTTTAAGGCTGCGTCGGCGGGGGTAACGAAATAATTTGGATATATCAACAAAGTTGAAATGGTAAATTGGCCCCCGTAACGATTACAAAAGCTGACGTTTCGAGCGTTAGCCCTTCGCCGGAGCGAATAGAGGAATTGTGGGTTGTGTGTGCTTTACGATCGACACGCAAGGAAAAAAAAGACGCCAGAAGATGAAAGATTTATGCCTTCCTATTTAAATTCACGACTCTTACATAAGATTGGGTGTGCAGCTCGAACTAGGAGCCCAAGTATTTAATGCCGTCCGACAAAGTTTCACAGAATAATAAACAACTAGTCATCACCTCTCGGGCTAAAACGTTTAGTGTGCCGCCGCCTGATACGAAAACCCAAAAAACCCAATGGAAAATGGGAACATATTCCCCATCCAAATGCAGGCGCACCGACCTCTGGGGGTTAGAGGTAAAACAGCTTAATTACATGCAAGATAAAATTTAACGTAAAACTAGAAAAGTTCGAGATCTGAGATGAATACATTACAAATGTCAAACCTTAAATACGCCAGATAACAAAGGACCCATTTAACGCCCTAGCGGCCCACGTGCTAACATACCAATAGGAAAATATTTACATTTGTCTCTGCCACTTACAGTTTAGCTTAGAATGTAAATGCATTTGTTTATTGCTATTATCATTACAATTTAAACTTTCTTGATTTTTTTAATCAACTGTGAGCTTCAAGTAAACTACTAGCCAGCGGACTATTAAACGTGGTTTTTTACTAGCCCGACCAAATTTTTACTAGCCTCGGGCTACCGGGCTAGCGGAGGTGTCGAAACCTACATTGAGAACCATTAAGATCTAGCACCTGGGCATCGCATTAGAACATGATTTTGGCCCAGAGGGGCTGGAACCAGTCTTCAAAAGTTAGAATTCCTGAAGGGAGGCGATGTTGAAGCTTTGAATTGATCGATGCATAATTTTTTTCTTCTAGCATAATACTTTCAGTATCCCTCCACCTAACGATGTCATCTGTTTGATAATAATCACCGAGAAAAATCGTGCCACAGTGTCTTCTTTCATTCACGACTGAGTCTAATGCATCCTCGGAGACCCAGTCGATTTCAAGTTAGGGCGGAAGAGCCCCTCACAGCCCCTGGGTCTCCGAGGATGAGTCTAATGATTTTCCGCGAAAAATGGTTAACATATGGGGGGAAGCATCCTCGGAGACCCAGGGGCTGTGGGTCGATTTCAAGTTAGGGCGTGAAGAGCCCCTGGGGACATTGTCTTACAAGACCAGTTCCAAACGGTCGCAGTCGTTCTGCCATCTGATTGGTGCCAGAAAATCTTTGTGTTTTTCTGCCCAATCAGAGTGAAGTGTGCTTGAGAGTCCTTTCGTGTGTTTTAACACGGACATATACTAGTAGCTCAGTTGCTCACTGTTTGTTTGGACATGCGACGGAGATTTGCTTGAGGTGAAAAGTTTCAGTCTTGTAAGAGAAATCGATCAGATTGTCCGCGAAAATCTTACCGGAAATTATACTGAACACTTTCGCGGGTATCACTAGAGAACGTGTTTTAAAAAAGTTTGCGAGGTTTGTATACAACACGATGGTTGCAGTCATTGATATGTCGCTTTAAACGTTAAACGAGATTTAAGCTTAAATCTTTCTAGATTTTTTGCATAATTTGCTGTGACTGAAACTTTGCCAATCCCGTGAAGTTATTTCGTCGCACGGGCCACGCAGGTATGTCGAGCAACTGGCGCTTTCGCCTATGTAGCTTTCTGCTTTCTGTGCGCGCCAAAATCTAATCTTAGTAGTAAAGTCGTTCACAATACGGCCAAGGTTGCAGAGAACGTTAAGTTCGTGGACGACCTCCAGCAAGTGCTAAGAGAAAGCTTAGCTGTATTTCCGGTTAGCTAATTAAAATCTGAACAAAAACTGATCAACGAGAACATCGTGAGAAGGAGAGATGTTTTCGGGCAGTTACCGAAGGGGTTTGGAAAGAGGTTAATCTTTCAACTGCTGTCTAGAGTGTTGAAATTCTTGAGCTAGGAAGGCCACGGATTCTCTTCTAGTCCCTTGATCATTGTCATTTCACCTGTTCCATCGATTGTTGAAGACCAAGTTAAATACCTTTGATCATTGGGAATCGATCCGATGCTGTTTTCAATGGGAAAAACAAAACTAAAGACGAAGAAATATTGGATGAAAAGGGCGGGTTTGCTTTGTTGCAAATGTCAGCTTAGTAGTACAGGGTCATCTACCCACATCTAATAAGCAAAAGTTTCCACGCTTAGCTTTTCTTTTTTTTCAAGCGAAAATGAGATTAGATTTTGGCACGCACAGAAAGTTGCGCAAGTACCAGTTGCTCGACATACCTTCGTTGCCCGTGCGACGAAATAACTTCACGGGTTGGCAAAGTTTCAGTCACAGCAAATTATGCAAAAAATCCAGAAAGATTTAAGTTTCAATCTCGTTTAACGTTTAAAGCGACATATCAATGACTGCAACCATCGTGTTGTATACAAACCTCGCAAACTTTTTTAAAACACGTTCTCTGGTAATACCTGCGAAAGTATTCAGTATAATTTCCGGTAAGATTTTCGCGGACAATCTGATCGATTTCTCTTACATTGTGTGCTAAGACTGAAACTTTTCACCTCAAACAAATCTCCGTCGCACGGTGCAAACAAACATAGTGAGCAACTGAGCTACTAGTATATGTCCGCGTTAAAACACACGAAAGGACTCTCAAGCACACTTCACTCTGATTGGGAAGAAAAACACAAAGATTTTCTGGCACCAATCAGATGGCAAAACGACTGCAACCGTTTGGAACTAGTCTTGTAAGACTATGTCCCCAGGGGCTCTTCACGCCCTAACTTGAAATCGACCCACACCCCCTGGGTCTCCGAGGATGGGGGGGAGGGGGTGGGGAGGAGTCGAATCCTCCTACAGTTGTATCTGCTTCTCAGTGAAACACTCTTCCAAGGTAACATATTCAATATTTATCTGATGAACAAGTTTTTAAAAGTGTTATTCTCGTGGCCCAAAAAAACGCAAGAAGGGAACAATCCAATGTGTTTTTGTGATTGTAAATATTTCGACCTTGCGTGACAAACGTTTGATTACATTGAATTCATAGAAGTATCAGATTGCTTCAACGTCTTCGGCAAAAAAACATTTGACCTGCCGTTATAGATGATTGAATTGTCCTCTTGCAAGTCCACAATAAAGCTCAAGTTTACCCCAGAACTTTCTTAGGACTTATAGGTGTTCGAATACCCAAAGAAAAACAGACGCTCTCCGCTAGCTTAAGGAATGTGTTATTGTAAACAATTCCCCCATGGGAAATGGAGTGGTTAGCTATGCAAGGCTAGCTTACTGTATTGATTTCCTGATCGACCACGGTGCTACCTTTTAAAATGTGCTTGGAATTCCGGATTTAACCACGGGGTCCATAATTAGATTATGTCGTGACTATGTTGCGATTTTCACAAAGTTCAGCCTGGTTTTTCCGTGCGGAAATAAAAAGCCCCAAATTAATTTTTATATCCTCGAAAACAACAATGACTATTTCTACTTATCATGAGCTTAACCTGAACCGATTCCGAGTTAAACCGCATGGTGAAATTGATAATTGAAAATGTGCCACAAAATGCGATATTTGGATTTTGAAATATTGGTGATTTTTAAAAGCGTTGATGTCAAAATTAGATGAAACGGTCCCGTTTTAGAATTAAGCCATACCTCAATCCCTCCTATACAAATTTGTCAAATTGATACGAGCTTGCTTTCTTTCGCGCTTCTCATGAGCAAAGTTCATTTGCCTCTACTCGGGGCACTGATTTCCGCCATTTTACGGCTACAGAAGCTCGTTTCAGTTTTCGTGAATTTTCTAGGATAAAGAAGCAAGTCTGGGGAAAAAAAAATTACCACGTTTCTAAGTTTACTATGAGGTATCTCTGGGAAAAATACGAAGGTTTTCACTCGGTCAATTAAAATATTCGCTCTTCAAAGCTTACCTTACCTTTCCTTTCTATTAAAAATCACGTTGCACGGATTAATTTTGGCCGTTTTCACGCGTTACGTATAAATCCTTTGCCATCCTCTGTGCAAAGCAGGAAGACTGAAAGATGTTCATTTCCCTTCAAATAGGTCGTCGTAAACTCCAAACGCTTTGGCTACAATTTATCCGTAGTAGAAAATGTGCACGGTAGAAAAGCATCCGCTGTAGGATGACTCTTTTTCGGCTCTTCAAGTGCTTTATGTTTCTCTTCGGCTTCTACCTAACCAACATCTCTCAGATGGGGTCGCTTCTTTTTCTATTTCGAAGAGTAAAACGATGTCACCCGAAACCCACCAAAAGATTCCGCCCAGCGACTTGCTGACTTGTATCTGGCGGCAAAAGTTTCTGCGGGTGGACATATCTTAGCCCTCTTCTGTTCCTTTGAAAATGCCGGGTTTTCTTTTTTCTTGCACTCTTCAAAGCCGAAGCCAAAGCGAGATTAAATTATCCTTGGATCAAATGCAAATAAACAAGATTTCACTTCGTATCGAGTACTAAAAAAAAATAAATCCTTTGTCAAAGTTTATTTTTCTGCTTGGCGTGCTTAACGCTTGGTATTTTTAAGACTTTCGAAAAGCGTGCCCCGGTTCCCATGCATTAGGTTTGCACGCGAAAAGGGGCGAAATTTTTTATGCCATTTTCAGAGACAGAAGCACCAGATATCTAGCGGTATTTTTTAGTAAAGGCTGATAGTTTCGAAAGAAACTGTTTGGGGCTGCGTCGGTGGGAGGAAGGAAATAATTTGGATATATCAACAAAGTTGAAACGGTAAATTGGCCGCCGTAACGATTACAAAAGCTGACGTTTCGAGCGTTAGCCCTTCTACGGAGACGGTATTTTTGAGTGTATGGCCGTTTGAATGTTTAGTCGGTTTAACGGAAACATTCTTGTCAAGAATTGCAAAAGGGCTATAATTATGGAAACATTTTCCGTGATACTGTTTAAAGGCTTCGTAACAGTGGTTTACAGCAAACATTCACTTTTCTTTCACTCGGTTGTTTCTTTTTCCTGTTTCGCCGTGCTCAGGTACCAATAAATATCACATGTAAAGTCTATTATTGTTAATTGACCTCTAGAACACAGTATTTTAGTTGGTTCCACTTGTTATGTTATGATTTCCAGAAAAAGAGTTGTATTTCTATCGAGCGGAAGGCGGAAGGCACAAGTGCAAAATCTCCAGCTTCCATGCCCATTTAGTTCAGTCTGGAGTTTTCCCAGGTGTATCGAGCACCAGCCGGCATCCTTTGGACGGGCGTGTTGTTGTTGTTATTATTTTTCCCTTTTTTTGTTCCTCAGCTTTTGTTATTCGCCGCGCCGCTTTTTTCACCCTGCTTCTGTGCGCAAGCCTTTTATTTAAGTATGCCGTCGTTCGCTTAAGGTAATGCTCTAAGTCAAAACCGTCAGTCGTGCAAATTGCTGTCGTCGGATCAACCGCATTGTAACGTGAGCTATTGCGGTGTGTGCTGCTTTACACAGCACAAAGATTTTGCAAAGCTATGTCGATCCTTTGTGTGGAACAGAACCACAAGAGAATGAAAACTCTTCAGGTAACATACTTTAAGTTTTAGGATGTTGATAGTTTTGGACAAATTTTGTCAGTAGAAGTGTTTTTCTTTTCCTAAAAAGGTTGCTTCTGAAACAATTATAGCATGGTGAACCGTCAAGTACACGCGTGCATTCTGAACACATTCGAGCCTCATAGAAAAAAATATTTTGACATTTTACTCTACGGAGACGAGAACAATTTCGCGAAAAACTTCGCCTTTGTTTTTCGGATTTCTTGAACTTCAGGTCTTCTTCGCCCGTGCATGTGCGCGAGTTTTATGGTGCGTATCGAAAGATTTCAGATCTCAGCCAAGTTACGGAAAAATAGACTCATTCGTGTTCAAAATTCTATTCGTGTTCCTCGGTGGAAACAAAAAATAATAGTTAGTCTTGGCTTATAATTATATCTGGTGATGGCATGCGTAACTCTTTGAACCGACACCTCGTCGTGTGTCACTTAATATTTAGGACATTGTAAACAATCTGAAGGCTATCTTTCGACTCATATTTGTTTAACTTTTGAATCTCAAAGCAGGAAAATCTTGAGAAACATAGTAATACCTATTCAAACAGGAAAACGCGGTTCGTCATAATTCATATACATCTATTTTGTTGTGAAACTTGCATGAACGCTCTCGCAAAAATTATCGGGTTTGGGGTCAGTCAACATTTTTTGCCCGGGTTTCATCGTACAGATCTTGAGTTTTATAATTTCTTTGGTTTAAATCTGAAAATTGGAGTTTTTGTGGCATTTTGGACAGTCGCTGTTATTTTTTCTTTCTTTTCTATTTTTTCACCTGCACACTTTTTAAGTCGCACGTATGGTGCGTGAAATTGTCCTGAATAGGGAAAATTAAAATTATTTGTCTTGTTAAGTTTCGTGTTTGCTGATTGATTACAAGAAAACTAACCATTGCTACCGTTTTTTGTTCAAATCGCTCGATAACTTTTTGTACATGGTTTAGTTTTCAACCGACCCTGTCCAAAAATTCTTGATATCTATTGATACATTACTTATTTTTAAACTGTCTTTTATTAAATCGCAAACTTGTTCAAACTGTGTCTCGTCGATATGTTATAATGAAATCAAAACTTGCTCGTCACTGCTAAATCTTTTGGAAGTCTGGCTAAACATCTGCTCTCTAAACGTGTTTTTTTTTAAAGTGAGTCTTGCTGTGACCAGAATTGTGACCGGAAGTTTTGCAATCGTCCGTCTTTTGAATGTAAGTTGTGTCTCTTGTTCTCGACTCCACTTCAAAATTCGTTTCTTTTGCCTTCGCATACATTAAAACTTAAAGAGTGTTATATTTTACCGTTTTGGGGAATGATTGGCCACATTATTGAAAGAATTGTTTTATTGTCAAAATTGTCTTTGAATATGTTAAGAATTTGTTGTTTTGGTTGTTCACAAGGTCTTGTTATCCGTTAAATGTAGGGAGCTGTTTCGTTAATCGCCCCTGTTTGAATAACAATGGAAGGTTTCCAGGCATTTTGTCTGTAAGATTTAGTCGTTTATTGTTAAAATGTGTCATACTCGTCAAACAGAGTATGCCCCATCTAGTGCACCTTTTTACTATTCTTAAACTACATTGTGGTACGGATAACCTTTTTTTTTTGTCATTTTTTTTCAAACCTGAGCCAGTTTTCATTTTTCAATGTTTCGGCACTGTTTTACATAGCGAGAAGTCAATCCAGTTCTCATCAATTATTCATCAAGAGAAAGCTTTGATTCGAAACAATTGACCAAAAAATAAAACCCAGCTTAAATACCGTTATTTCCGGTCGAGAAACAAATTATGACTTAATTGACACCTGTAAACTGCATAAAATTCTGTTTTAGCTTCCCAAAGTAAAACAGAAATAATTTTGTTACAGCACAAAAAAAGAATTACACTTCCCAACTGGTAACAAAGTGATTTTGAAAACCGAAAGTTGAGGGAAAAAAATCAACGCATTCTTCAGAATAAACAAGTTTGTCAAGATTGTTAGATGTGTACTTCATAATTCATTGGTTAATTCGCTTGAATAGTGCTTATCCATCCTTTCGAAATTTAGATGAATTTTCTTAGACGTGTGTCGTTACAGTCACGAATTTGTAAGTGGGTGACCGTTTCACCTCACGCGTTTTGCACGAGAGAAAAGTATTTGAGAAATTCTTCTTTTTGTTATAAACGACAGTGTAAAACAAAACTGAATGCAAATTTGGTGAATAAAATTAATTCCTTTCCGTTGTCACAGAATGCCAGAAATGATTTCTTTTGCCAGACAAAAGTTTTAAGTAAACCTACAATTTCCCACAATTAAGCAAACCTACATAATTGTTGTTCTCTAGTGGGGTTTGTCAAGAAGGGAATTAAGGTTCACCCATCCGGCCTGGAAACTATTCTTCGATCCTTTTTTTTTTTTTTTTTTTTCTTTTCTTCACAATTCTGCGAAGTACAATGAGGAAACTTTTATCAAAACGGCTTTCGATGAAGGAACTAGTAAGTGGAATTTACCTTGCTAACAACCTCTTTGGTCTTTCGAGACATCTTTAAATTTTTTTTTCGGTGATCTCTTCACAAAATCTGCATAAATTTCTCTCTTGTTTTGATTTTCATCGGTCGGAGCAAGTTGACAGGAAGTGCGGGGTCTTAGTGCGTGAAAATTCGTGTATGACATTGTCAAGGTTTTCTTTTTGTCTGCAACAGGCTTTTACTGAATTGTCGGTTGAGTCCTAACAGCTTTATACCATTACAAATATTGATGGCTCTTGAACAGGAAACGATGTGCATTCTTTATAGTAGTTTGAATTCATTTTCAGTTTTTTTTGTGAGCCCTTTCGCTCGGTACAGACTTCGGCTACAGGTAACTTTGTTTCTAGTACGACCACGTTTTGGTACTGAAAGGAAGAAGGTTTCTGAACTCTTGAGCTCTCCAATTGACGCCCAAGAAGGTGTTCTTAGACCGTAGCTTATTTTTACTGTGTTAAAGCGTCTTTTTCTTATTCATGCGAATAACCCGGTAAATTTCATAAGCAAATCACGGAATATTTAAGTATATTCTAAATGACTCGCGCCCTTTCGTCTTAGGGGCTCGAATGCGAAGCTCTGGGGCACCGCCAGGGGCTTATCCGAGTTCGGTGCAAATAGGCGAAAGCCAGGTCAATCCGGCGTGCATTACTTTAGCAATATTTGTCTATTTCAAAACAACCTTCCTTGAGTAAAGGAACACAAAGGGAAGCAACATTTTGTATGTTAGATCGATTTCCCCGAAGACTCGTGCTCCTCCCACTTAGCCAAGCTAGCCAATCACGTTACAGAGCGCCCTAATTATCATGTCATGTTATATTGGCCTATTTGAAACCTGTGAGAGTTCGAACAACTTTGGATTATCTAGCGGGTGGTTTGGTCAGCCCCGAAGCCGCTATTAAATACTGTGAGCAGCTCTGTGAAGTGTGTCCGTGCTGACAGTGTGTTCCTCTCTCCAGATGACCACTGCTTGCGAGGAAAAATCTACGGCGAATTTTACTCGCGAAGTTGGAGACCAGTCTTCGGTAAGTTAGCGTTTGGGATGTTTGTTTTCGTATTTATTACTGTAACATGGTTGAATGCGAGTTTCTCGTGTGCCCGATGATGACCTGTTGTGCGAGAAATTGTTTGTTTACCTTCCTGGACACAACGTGAGGTCTTATTTCCTCTTTGAACTAACATATGTACAATTTAATGGCGAGTTTGAGAGTCCCTCTGTTAGCTTTACAGCGCCTGAGAATGTATATCAAAGATCCCTTTCTTGGATGAATTAAATTTGTTATTATTATTTTGATAATCGTATGCCTCGGGGGGAGTTCGAAGACATATATACATACCGCGCCAGGAAGAACAAACTTAATCACCGCACGAGTAGCAAAAGCAATAAAGAGTCAGTATCGTGTCTTGTGTTTCTAGGCACATGGAGAAAAGTGTGCAGGGTGCAAAGGTAGAATTATGGACCGATATCTTGTAAAAGTCAGCGGGAAGGCTTGGCACACGGGCTGTCTGAAATGCTGCATGTGTGAACTAGAGCTCGGCAAGGAGGCCACTTGCTATACCAAGGAAGACAAGATTTACTGCAAAAGCGACTATGCGAGGTGAGTATTATTTGCGTGCTCATTTCAGGTTTACCATCTAAATTTTACTTAACAGTGCGCCTCTGCGGTTTGTGGACAACATTTATACTTTGTTTGTATCAAACAGTCAAGAATATATCGTGCGGATTGGAATTTCGGGCACGAAATTTTAAGCTTCATTTTTATCTTGTCATTTTCGTTGCTTTTATTTATTTTCTAAGCAAAGGAGATGAAAAGTAGCTTGTAAAAATACATTTACTAGTTTTTCTTCGCTAATTGATCTGGCCACAAATCCATCCCAATAGTAATTTGTGTCCGTCTTCTTTCTAGCGACATTTGCAGCTTTCTTTCAGTTTTTGTTTTTTTTTTTACGTTGCTGTTTCCATTAAGAAGTGTACGGAAATTACTTTTCATCTCTTAATTTGAGCGCTACGTTGCTGTGTCAGTTTAAGTGTGAAATCGAGAAGTATTCCAGGCGACCAAGTTTCCTGTATTCCACCGAAAAGTCTAGGAACACTGGAAATGATCTAGACTGAGCCAGTCTGAAAGATGATTTCCGATAAGAAAGCCCTATTTAAGAAACTCGTATATTTATTTTTGACGTTTGATTTACGGACGGCTTAGGCGAGGACTTGTTGAACCGTTAAACAATCGAACATAACAAAGGTCCCTTTTGGTTTACAAGACTCTACTTAGTAAGACCGAGCTCTCCTGTTGCGGGACATTGTATTAACCATACCACAGTTAAAGTCTTTTATGTAACCAGCAGATTATTCCTTAATCTTCCCTGGCACGGTATCTCTAACGAAACCATTTTAAAGTGGCTTGAATGAATGGTGCTGGGAATCGTTCCAACTGCCTGGAGTTTAATTTTATTATTTAAATTTTTTTTTAGTTTAGATCAGCGGGTATTTTGTTGTCATACTGGGGAAGCTTTTAAAGTGCGCAGAAAATGCGATTCATTCTTTAATGCTACGTTAGGACCGTCGGTTTATTGTCGACGAAGCGACCACCTCTAAAAACAAAATGACCGCATAAATAATGCGTTTGATCCGTTTTACCGACTTTGCCAAGTTCAGTAAAAACTCAGTCTCCGATTCTGAGCGCCTTCCTCACCGACTTGCGCGTATTTCTTCACAAGTTCGTGTTCCTGTTTAGCTTGACTCTCACCTGATCTATTTTTTCCAGTGGCTTAGGCGGTTGAGAATTTCCTGGCCAAAAGGCACAGGCGAATAAAAACACCTGCCTCTTACGTGTAAATGTAAACATAGTGAATTATGTTTAAAATGCAAACTTGCAAATTATTTTTCACACCCCACATGAGTGACCCTATTTGTGTTTTAAACTGGTGAGACTCACTTCTTGAGGCTTGGAAATCTGGCGTAAAAAGACGCTTTGTCGGTCTGTTTCAACTGAATTGGAAATTGGTATTGGTATTGAGTGTCCTGTGTCTAAAAAATAAAAGGTTTCAAAAATATTTTGAAATGCGATCACTCCAATTTCCAACTGGCTTACTTGAATTGGTTTCGTTCAAAACTGTTTAATCGGTGCGCAGTTTGTCTTGTGTCGGTGTAAAACAACTTTTCACTCGTTCTGACTCGTGATCTGTTACATGAGATTTCAAGCCAAGGATATCCAGAAAACAGTTATGAAAATGATAATGAAGACAAACTTATGAAGAGAAAGGTAACGATGATGTAAGCGTAGCAGATGTGAAGCTTCTTGAAACTATAGGGTACAGTTTTCATAACCCTCCAAAAATAATCTTTGCGCGACCGGTTTAATTTCACTATTAATGTGTCTTAGGATAATACTTGCCCTTTCAACTTAAATGAAAAATTTAAATGAAGCTAATTCAAATAGTTCTTACTTCGATTTGGATCCCATAGCGATGAATATAGAGTTAAGGAACGGTTTCGCAATAGTTTATTTGTAATGCTTATGTTTAATAACTGTTATTTATCCTGTACTTATACAAGTATCATTGTGTTTGTAGTTATTACCCGCCTTATTTATTTTTCTGTTCACTTAAGTTGCTATGAAGTTCTGTCTCGTTGAAAGCCATGTCTAAGTGTGTTTGCAGTGGTTCGTCAAAAACTGTGCTGAGTTTTTTGGTCATTGTCAGATTATCGAGCATTATCTTTGTCAATATTGTGTCAATTTAAAGAACCACTTGTATATTTGTCCATAACAGAACTAACAATGATTTTCCTCCTTGGAAAAGCAGAAGTTTTCCCCTTCCCTTTCCAGCCCATTTTGTAATAAGTCGTGATATTATCCGTGAGAATATTTATTATCGCTTTTATCTTGACGCTGATAAACATACACCAAATTCGTGCTCACTCTCGTCCTCATAACGCTCGAGAAGTGAAGAAACTTGTTTCATACAAAAGGAAAAGAGCTTCTTCCCTCCCCATCCAGCCCTCTCTTCACTACATGGCGATATTTTCACATGATTATTAATCTCGTCCATTAATTTTACGATCTACAGGCAGTTCGGCACTAAATGTGCCCGTTGCGGACGAAGTATCCACGCGAATGACTGGGTGAGACGCGCGCGGAGCAGCGTCTACCATCTCGCGTGTTTCGCGTGTGACGCTTGCAAGCGACAACTTTCTACAGGCGAGGAGTTCGCGCTAAAAGAAGGACATGTTCTTTGTAAATTACACTACATGGAGAGTTTGGAAGTTTTCCCTCCCGATAACTCCTCACAAGACGGTAAGTTTTTGTAGTTCTAGTCTGACTGAATCTTGTTGACAATTTTAGTGTGTTAAATCGACGCCCGAAGTGCGAGCGAAATTAGAGTCGTAAGAGAAGCAACGAACGCGAATGAACGTGGATTACCCGCACTTTACGCGTCCTTACGCGCGCTCAGCTCACAAAATAGAAAGAAGGAAAAAAACAACGGCAGAGAATAGGCTTAACTAAAAGTTCTCGTAGAAACGAGATTTCATGATGAACTAATTTCATTAGTGATTTGTGTTAATCAGGGTTCTGCTTAGTTAATCTGAAGATGTTATTCGTGTTTAGTAAAAAAATATATATATATAGAAATGTGAAAGAAGGAAATTATTACCAGTTACTCGAGTTTCACGCTCTAGGCGGTCATCAGTCTGAGAGTTGTCTACGAGAAGACAACTTGTAAACAACTCTCAGTCTGATGATCGCCTAGAACGTGAAACTCGAGTAACTAGTAATAATTTCCTTCTTTTACATTAGTATTTTGCTCTGCTCATTTCTGCATCGAGCACTCGAAGGATAAGTGAAACAACTTTATTTCTTGTTTATATATATATTACAAGGGTCGTGATGTCACGTTCGCAAAATAGACGTTAAAAACAAGATTTCTTTTTAAACAGTCTTAAACTTGAAAATTAAACAAAATGAAAGTCACAAGAGAAATATCGGCAAATCCAGTTGAAGAACTGTTAAAAATCTATATTTGTCGATGTGTTTACCCTCTAAACTGCGTATTAGCCTTGTCATAAAATTGCTTTGAGAAATTTCCCGAGGAACAGAATTAAAAGTTTCATTGGTGTTTTTGCTTAAATATGCAACTGTAAAAGGGGGTCTCTTTACTCAGATAGCGCATAATTTGGATTCTCTCAATACAGTGTAATTAATGATCTCCGACTTCGCCTGTCTGGTTTTGTTTTATTACTCGGTGTCTGGAGGGAAGTTGCGTTTCAATAGGAATTTTCAGGCTCACTTTACAATTCATTATTATGAGTTTGATCTTTTATGCGATGTTAGTAGCAGAAATTGATATTAATACGCTTTGCATGAAGACCCGCCTGCGAATTAACCTGCTTCGGAAAGAAAAAAAAAAAGAAGAAAAACTCAAGTGTGAAAAAGAAACCGCTATACGCATAACTTTTGTTTTAGTTTCCTCTTCTTTTGAATGAAATCCCCTAAAACGTTAGCAGTTTTAGGGGTTGCCTCAAAGAGACTGTTCCAGGAAACAGCGGAAATTTTGTTGACACGTCTCGCTTTTGGAGTCAAAGGCAGGTTGGTTTTTTACATTACAAAGCGCGTTTTAGCGGAGTCGCTTGAACAAAATGTGTTCAGAGGTGCGACATTGAATTCTTTTTATTGAGTTTCTCAGAAAGAGTAATTACCGAACATATATAATTTATGGAGGTTACGAAGTTCTTTTTTTTTTGCCGCGGTCTCTTTTCAACGACACACAAAGCGTCCAGAGACCAGCTGCTTGACTGAGTATTTACAAATGACGCTTGAATGAAAAAAATGTTTCGACCAGCAACTTATTTTCACTTCGCTCAGAATTGCACACGGAACCATAATGCGATTATTATCTTCCAGGTTCTTCATTTACCGTAGAAGTTTGACACTTTAAAGATCTTTGGTTTTGCTCGCAGAAACGAACAAATCGAGCCTTTGCGGACGTCTAGCTTTTCCCATTTTGTCAATTTTGTTTTGAATTGTAAAGCTGAAATATTAATTTAAAATGTTGAGGCTGCAATTTAAAGTAATGATTGTAACCAGTTCGTGTTGAAAAGACTGTTGAGGACAGAGAAAAACTTTCCTTTGAAAAAAAATTTTTTTTTCATCCACAATTTTTAGGAGAACTTTTCGTTTGCAAATTCTTTTCTGTTTTTTGAGTTATGCATCGTGGAACTGTCCTAACAATGGAACGAGTTTCGTGCCTGTAAAAATACAGTAATTTAGAGACGTTTCATTTAGTAAGCTCGGTCATAATTTTGTATATTTTTTCCTCCATAATTTATCTCTACCACACGGAGAATCGTGTATCACGCGATGCAGTTGGTGTAGGTATTCACTTCAGAGAAAATATTTCATGCCGTGAGGTAAATGTAAAATTACGATCTTTCGCAGCCATACTGCATGGTTGTTTGGAAACAAATTACCAATAGACTGGGAACCGACTGAGCTTTAAAGGTGCATACAAGTCGCTTTTTTTTTTTGTTTGTTTGTTTCGAGCGGTTTTGAAAGCAACGTCGAAACTATTTTGGTTTAAATTGCTCTGGTTTTGTTCAACATATATATTATATTTTACCAAATTGGGTCGCACTACCAACACTGTAATTAGTCTGCCAGAGAACTTTAAGGTGATCGAGATGTGATCTATTTTGTTAATGCAGCTGGCCGCACTCGACTTTTGTGCTGGTTATCCGTTTGTGTTTGAACTGGTCATCAGTCTTATGTGATTTATGTCCTTTTTTTTCCTTACAATTTATGAAACTGGATTTTTCTTTTATAATTTAGAGGGATAGTCCTTCTGTAAGAGGTCACAATTGACGTCAAAACGAAGTAAAAACAAGAAAAACAACGGCAACGCGATATGAACGGTGTATCAGTGACTGACGAAACACCCTTTGTCTTGCTTTCTGTTTTCTTTTTTTTTTTTTGTCCTTGTTCGTAAGTAGTTCCCTTTGAACTCTCTTCAAGGTTATCTCTAGCTTAGTCCAAAATAAAATGTTGAAAAATGTGCACCAAACAAGAGAGAGGAAAAAATTGCTCTCAAGTCGGCTGTGCTACTGTAGTTGATGAGATCTCGAGAAACAACCTACTCTCGTAGCGCAATTCAGTTCATTGTGAATCACAATGAACATCTGTAGATTCTAACATCAACTCTATTACGAATATGAGACTTCAAGAGTTATTAATCAAAATAATAGAATTAGTTCCTCGTGAAGTTTCTACGACCCAGAAGATTTGCTCAATGATTGTTATCGGACATTACTGAGCCGTTTTCTTTTTTTCGCTAAACATCTGATGACAACGTTGAATGCTATTGTGTTTTCCCTCCAAAATATCGCCGATTTGCGCGCGTCCGAATTCACGATCGTATTCGTCTTAGGAACTGTAAGTCTCTTAAAATTTGTTACCATGGTGCTAAGACCTCTATTTGTATCCCCTCTTAGTTGCTCTTTCTTACTGCACTCAAAGTGATGGAGGGATTGAAGACATGGTACAAGGTGATTTGTATAGTTTGAATTCAAAGCCGACTGGCTGATAGTAAATTATCTTGTTTTTTGTCCGCACGTAGACAAATTTTAATCGCAAAATTTACGGTGCTGTAAAACATTTTCTGTAGTCAATCCCTCTTAATCACGTGAATACACTTCGCCTGACCACGTGATTCTAAGTCCATACATAGTAAAGCGGATTCAGGCCCATCGACCACTCTCACAATTGAAAAGTTCTTTTTAATGAGAGAAATATTTTTCACACTGTTGAAAAAGAAATTCTTCGACCGCTCCCTCAAGACAAAGAAGCGAAAAAATTATTGTATGGCTAGTTGAGAAAGTATTCCTAGTAGCATGTCAATCCTTGCGCGTAATGAGATTGACTACAGTTATTAAAAGATGAAAATTCTAGCCTGCGGCAAGCCCTCATTATTAGGATTATAAGCACCGCAGGAAGCAGCCTTTCTCTGCCCTCGGGAAGATTGGAGACCAGGCGGGAGAGGTTTGCCGGAGGTCTGGTCAGTGCTAGACCAGTCATAGACCTCTTACCGCTAGCGTTGCTCAAGGCCTCAAACGTACTCGCGGGCGAAGAAACGCCTTTGAGTTGGAGTGAGGCTGAAGGTGACTTTGTCGTGATAAGCATCAGCATCTAGTTACATTTGAAAAGCAGCAACTTTTGTATCTTAACAAGGTCACCCTCAGCCTCACTCTCGTTCAAAGGCTTGGCAACTAAGCACACAACCGTAACATAGACTATTTTCTCATTAAGTTGTTCTTGAGACTGTAGGAGCTGATCATCATAGAGAAAAGCAATGTTTAAGGGCCATAAATAATGTTTGGGCAAACTTCAAAAATTAAATTCACTGCTGTCTGCTCTTGACCGTTTGTGCCCTTCCAACTTTAAAATTAACTAAGTGAGCACAGCACAGTCATAATCACATGTACATTTTTGTTGTTTGCTGTTGCTGTAAGCGTCAAGCTGTAACTTCCATATCGTGTATTTGTCAATCGTATTATAAATTCCCAACGTTTCCTTCCTACGCTTCCAAAGAGACTAAAGTTAGGCCATGGACTGCAAGATCGGTCAATTGTTCGTGTATGTGTTTTTTCCACTTAAAGGTAGACAAAACACTAGTTACCGTACCTTAAATGAATCAAGGGGGTATATTTTTTTAAGAAATTATGGTGCTACGCAGGTGGGGTAGTGTTACTAGATAATTTAATTTTTATCAACTGAATCGATATTGTAAATTTGTTACCGTTTCTAAAGCTGACGTTTGGAGTTTTTAGCCTTTTTTAGAGCGTTTAACCCGCCGTCATTTTCTCTGACGAAGGCCAACACTCGAAACGTCAGTCTTAGAAATTTCTATGTTGGCTAATTTACATTATCAACTCAGTTGATAAAACTAACATACCTTAGTTTGATGGTGCTCAAACTTAAGCCTTTGTACTTTTCAATCTTGTTTGATCGCTTCGTTGGTAATAACAGCGTGATTTTTACATCTCTGATTAGACGCAGACAGTGAAGATTCACCTTCCAGCGGCGGAATTCTAAAATGTCATAAAACCAAACGAGTGCGAACCACATTCACCGAGGAACAACTACAAATCCTTCAAGCGAACTTCAACATCGACTCTAATCCGGACGGGCAGGACCTGGAACGAATTGCTCAGCTGACTGGGCTCAGTAAAAGAGTAACGCAAGTTTGGTTTCAAAACTCGCGCGCGAGACAGAAAAAATACGGCACACCTCTGTTCTCTTCCAGCCCGAGAACACCAAGTTCGGCCAGCTTTTGATTCTCTCGGAGCCGAGGTGAATCTCCATTAATTTTAGAAAAGCTTTTTTAATGTAATCTTTCTTGAGTGTTAAGTTGTGGCAAGTCCTTTTGTTAAGAGAAGATTGTTCGCGTAGAAAACTCGTCAATGACACTTGTCCAGAAATTCTTGCTAGAGGAGAAGCTTCCCCCCCCCCCCGAAACTACCTTTTTATTTATCAACTGTAACAAATATTGTCCTTCTGAAGTTTGCTTCAAAAAATCTTGCTAAAATTGGTGGCACCAGCTGCTGGACACGTTGACTTCTCAAAGGAGTACTTTTTCTTGGAAACCTTCTTCCATGTGAAGGGCCTTTTTGCGTAAAAAAAAATAGTTGAAATAAACTAAGCTCATTAAGCCGGGTAAGCTTAGAAATCTTACAATCCTTACATATAACTTCGGAGAGACGAAGTAGTTCGAATATTAACCAGAGGGAGAGCGGTTTTACCTTTTTTGCAAATTGACTCATTGGCGTCTAGCCGCACCCGTTTGGGTGAAGGTCTGAATTACATATTTGAAAGTTAACACCTGGTGTTGTTTCAAAGATCGCTTCATTCCTTTGATTTCATATTTGATAATTTGGTTTTTGCGTCGTTAGAATATGTACAGTTTATTACCAAGGGGCTTAAGGATTTTTTTGTCTTAATTCTGTTATTTCATTCTTGTAGATTGCAGATTTTAAGGAATTCAATTAGTCATGCCATCAGCAGTAATCGCAGCGACCAGCTGGATGCGTTTGTAAGGGAACAGTAGACTTCAAACAAAAATGAAACGACGCCATTTCCATAGCTTCCAGCCTTTGTCACCTTGGAACTGTGTGTTTTCACAGTTGGAGAAGTTATTTTGGAAAAAAGAAAAAAATACTTTAATCTAATGGGTGACTGAGAAAACTGTGGTGGTTTCAGGAATATTACTTTTAAAATCTCTTATTTTCGAAGGAGATAATTTACTCGACTTAACAGCGTTTGAATTTGGAATTCAGACCAACTTTTAACCCTTTTTAAGGGATACACAAGGGTATGCTTATTCACTATAGTGTTCATGTTTGTGGTAAGTTCTCCGACTGTCAAAACTACATTATTACTCGGGACAACAGTCAAAACAGTAAACAGGAATCGCCATGTAAACTCATTACCCTCTCTGAGAAAATTTTTCTATTAGGGGATCGATCGTCATTTATCGCCGGGGTGAGGGGTGGGGATTTTAGTTGTGTCGTAATGAAAATTACCTGATCCCCCCTGCAGTATTCTAATGAGTCCCCCTAGTTGAGTCAATTTTCTACAGCAAACCCCTTTTTACTCTGTTGTGATTACTGATTCCCCCGCCATCCCCTCCTTAAAACCATGTGTTCCCCCAACTCCTCCGAACCCTCTCCACCCCCCACCCCCCCGGCGATAAATAATGGCTGTTCCCAGGCTGTTGTTGTTGCTATCATCAACCAGAACAGGACTGGTCCATGTTCTCTCACAAGAAACTCCGCCATTAAAATGTTGTAATATATTGGCATAAAGGAAAAACAAATAATATTTAACTTCTTATACGAGATAAGAGAATGTGCAGTATACATGAGGTCGTAGCTGTGTAAATTTTGTCCATAGAATATGAACATCCCTCCTAGTAGGGGCCAAAGCTGTTGCACTTGGTGCGTCTGCAAGTTGCTATTAAAATAAGGCTTAAGAAAAAATTGTTGGTGATCAGCTCTTCTTTGAAAATGTCTTCTAAACTGTTCCAGGTGTTCAGTTAGCATAACAGAACAAGATAAACGAACGGCGCGAAAGTAAAAGCGAGCGGAAAAAAAAAAAAAAAAAGAATCGCATTTAGGTCGGCGCGTAATGTTCCTTACGATACCCGACCCACGCCTCTCTCGTTTTTCGCTTAGCTGCTACCCCTTCATTTACATTTGCGTTTCGTTTTCCGGACAGAACGCCTAAAACAGGCTCCCCTATGCAGACGTGAATTTTTTTTGTCGCACATCTTTTTTTCCCAGGAGAGAGAGTATTGCCTTACGTCGTGTATTTAAGTTAGGAGTCGATTTTTGCCCTCAGCAAGCCTGTGACACTCGATCATATGTGTGAACTTTATCTCTTGGCAAATTCCTCAAATGAAGATTCGAATGTGGTGTAGGGGTTTGTGCGCGCCAGTGAAAGTGAAGAGAACGAAACCCCTTCCTCGCCCATCTTCACAACGAGTACGACTCGTTGCGAAGCTCCCGTATGGCCTATAAGACAGCCTATCTAATATCGAAAGGACACCTGAAGAGGCATTTGAGTAAAAAAAGTAGTGAGGAAAGAAAAAAAAGTCAGTCTGTTTTTTACATGGCGGAGATACATGATAGCCACCCGGGCATTATAAAACTGGCTTGCGGTATCCCTCTTTATTCAATGAGGTGATAACTCGCCACAGTTTTCTCTCTATAATTTGAAGAAAAAACACGCGAGTAAAATCTTCATGGGTTGAAAGGTACCAAGCCACAGGCAGCCCCTCTCCATATTCAACAGTAACCATTACCGTGGTTAGCAGAAAGTCATATCCTGTAGTTCCATGTGTCGAGTCAATACAAACACCTTTGGAAGCGAACTTTTGGGCCATTGCCTTTTGGAAGGGGATCTGGATGACTATGAAGAAGTCTTCCTGAAGTAGATCAAGATCTTCTTGGGCTTGCTCTCCTTGCAACTTGTAAAACAGTACCGGGTTGTTCCCACTTTCCTGCCACTCTTGAATCCAGGCCCGAACACTTTCTTGGTCATTTTCAGACCTTTGGACTTGACCCCCAAACCACTGAAAAGCTCTTGAGATGTTAGACAGGTCTTTCATGTCAGTGAGGTGATAGTGTTTAAATGCCCCCCCTTGCATCCTGTTCTCTCTTATGTCCCCAAGTATTTTGCCCTTAGAAACTCCTTGCTGTATCAATGCAGCCATTTCCTCCTTTTTCTGTTTTGGCAACCATGTATGTTGTAGGTCTTGCTGGTGGCCATAATGGGTAAGGCATAGGTCAACAGTAATTTTGCCATCTTCAGTAGTCGTTGCTTTAAGGGTTGCTGTACAGTTGCGCTGTATCTTGAATGTGCCTGCAATATTATCAATTAAAAGTAAATCAGCAAGGATAATTCTCTGAGCAATTTACCCATACTTGACAGTCCCACCATAGGAAAGATTTTTCATGGTAGGGTGCCTCAGGTGTGAGCTCATGGGAAGGGGGGGGGGGGGTTCCAGGGCATTTCCCAGTTGGAAAAATAGGAAGGCAGGAAGTCAAAAGTGGATTTAAAACATGAACATTTCTGGTACTTTTGAAATTATGAATGGAGTTTTGTGAAACAGAAACTTTTTGAGGCAGACAATTTACAATTTAGGAAATAATGATTACAGGAATATATTTTCACCTAATTTTTCCTAAGGTAGACTTTACTGTTGAATTCAACCTAGAATCTCACAATCTGGTCATCTACAAAGACAGACCTTCAACCTAAAGGACTATACTGTACGTAAATAGGGAGTTTAAGCAAATTACTAGGGCTGGCGCTGCTACGGCTACCGGAAGTAAAATTGTCCAGAAACGAGTCATTGCGCATGTCAGTGGTTCCCATCCAGCCGTCGCGGGAAATCCTTCTACGCGAGTGGGAATGTTTCGACGTAGTCTGTGGTACGTGAACTTATCTCGCTTCTTTCTTCGCTTTATACTTTCTCCTGAGCAATTTTAATTATTGAAATACACTTAAAATCTTTAAAAATAGCTTATCGGGTTTATTTATCAAGCTTGCTGTCCCTTACCGAGTGAATCTGCCTTTATTTTTGCCGCCGGGTTTGTCGAAGGATCGAAGCAGTGTGCATATGGAGAACGCAGCGAACGCAAGGAGAAATGCGTAGGTAGAACGTCTAACTTTTCCTTTTCAAACCTCAAAGACTACTTGAAATTCAAATAGCTGAAGCCGAGGAATGACGAGGGTTATGAGGGACCGTGAAGAAACTTTGCTTTGGTGTTTATAAGCTCCAAACTGGCAATTTTACAACACGTAAGCTAAATATTTTAGTTCACTCATTCATTGTGCACAGGAACGCTTACAATTTTTTTTTCCAAACGCTAGAATCCCTCGTCCCTTTAAACGAAGTCATTTTGAGTTTTTAGACGTGCAAAAACTACCGCGAAGACGCTTAATTTATTGGTTTTAAACTTCTCAGCCGTACTAGGTTTGTAGTTCGCGTTGCTTAAAAGTTGAATTTTGGCGGGCTTCGGCGACGTACTCTCCCCAAGCCTCGTCAACCACGATAGCCGTAGCAGCGCCAGCCGTAGTGATTTGCTTAAACTCCCAAATGATTGGGGTACTACAGGCACTACTATTTCTTTTTTCCAAATGGGCAGACTTCCACCACTCCTGGGGGGTGCAGATGCACCCATTGCACCTCCCCTTCCCTACAGGCCTGCTTAATGCAAATACTCAGGGTTGTGGCACAAGGGGCAGTAATAACTTTTCGTACTTGATGATAGCATTTATTGTACCTTGTGATTTTAATTGCCTTATTCCAGTTCCTTTCAGTTTGTAAACTCTTCCTCTGTTACATTGGTAATACCGCACAGTACCCTTCATCCCAGTTGTTTTTATAAAAGAGTACCTCTCTACCTCCTCTACCTTTGCCTTCCATTGCTCAAATGCTATAAATGGAAATAGAAATGTAAAATTATTGCAATTTGCATGAATATAATAAACATCATGAACTGGTAGTTGACATAATCTGCCATCAAGTAGGTTACACATAGAACACATTAGCTAATAAAATACCCAAAGATGTCCAGTGGAGATCTGCTTTTATGTCACCACCCCTCCAACTCCCACTATTTTAATGTAGTGTCAGATAAAACCTGATGGAACACTTCTATGTAGTGCATCCAGCAATGTTTAGCCAAAAGAATATGCGAGGCCAGAAGGGTGTCATTTCAAATTGGTTAGAAAGGTTAACAAAATGATGCAGATAATAGCTGTTAAAACCCCACTCATCCCCAGCTCTCTCTTTACCACTCTATCTCATGACTATGCACAATTGGTAGATGGTTTAGACCTATAGTTGTAATTATTAAAGTGTTTCTATCTCACCTGCAATATTGTCAAGGTAAACTGTTGTTGTATAAATGCAACTCCATGTTTCTCACTGAGATCATTGTTGCCTCAGCCAGCAGGTCTGATTTTTTGTGACATTTAAAGTTACAGTGGTGACAATGGCATGTCCCTGTATACTCCAGTTTTTCATCTGGATGTTGCCTTTTCATGTGCCGCTTTAAGCTTGCATTGCAAGAGAATACCAACAAGGATAACTTACACTGGTGGTTTTTGTTCTTGCCAGGTACACTGCAATTTTCTTCACTAGCTTCAATGGAATTAATGGAATCATCTGAAATCTTCTCATTAACTGGAACATCACTGTCTTGCTTGTTACTACCAGAGTCCTGATTGGCTCATCTGGTGGCCCTTGTCTTTATCAACTAGAACACTGGAGTGGACGTCATTGGCCGGATTTAGCTGACAATGGCCATTGTTGACAGAAGGGTTGTCTTCAATTCTGGAAACCTTGACATCAGCTTCTTCACATGATTCTTCACTGACTTTATCATCAGGCAGGCTTTTCTTGGTCATTGACACAACTGGGGACCTGATTTGCTGGCATCTGGTGGCCTGTCTTCATAAACTGGGAAATCATTGGAATGGATGTCCATAGCCGGATTTTCATTAGAGGGGTCCTGATCTTTGTCACTGGACCGATTGATATCTTTCTTCATATTAGGGGTGTTTAAGGACTGCAAAGGCAATTAAACAGACTGTGGTACATCATTTTCAATGCTAACAGCATTTTGAGCTACCCAGGATGCAATGACTCTACGTAAATGGCCATTAAATTATGAAGGTTTCTCGAGATAAATATGTGGTGGTTGATTGGTATTCCCTTGGCTGATACATGTAGTGGACAGTTTAAATAGTGGGAGGTTATGGCAAGCAATTGCTGCCATTACCATCACAACAATACCACAAATACTGCTGCATGTTTGAAAAGGATGGAGCTGTGCACATGCAAAATTACAATCATGGGTTCCAGTTCTTGAATTCACACTGTGGGGAGCATGACAAACCAACCTGATAAATGAGTAAACCTTGTCAATGAGTCCATGAGGATTAGGCCATCCCAATGAGTCACCATAAATGATCTCTCTACTGTTAATATCCACAAGGCACATTGTCCAATGGCAACCCCTTTGAACATCACTGCCAGTAAAAGTGTCACCCTTAGAGGAACGACCAACACTGACTGCAAACAGGAACTTGTCAGGCTTTGTTGAACCATTTACAAAGCATTTGAGTGATGATGCATCTCCCCTGAATTCATTAAGATGGAGACAATAATTATGTGTGGGACTGTGATCCATTTAGGGATTTCATTAGCCATCTAATGGGGTCACAGGATAACCACTGGTTCAGGCAAATTGTAGACAGCTCATTAGGGAACATACCATAGGGTGAAATTACTTTGCCATACCTTACTGAGTATATCAAATCCTTAAATTGCTCAATGGATGATGCAGGAGGCTGGTGTACTGTTGCCGGAATGTCTTGTATGGAGCTGCAAACCGGCATTTAATCTCTTTCTGAACTGCATTCTTAATTGATTTGGCACTGTTAAGCTTGAGCATGGTTTGCAATGAGGAGAGATCAAAGCAGCCATGCACATTTTCAGCATAAACAAATGTTCCATTCTTATGCTGATTCTTGCAGGTGATGCCATCTTTCCACTTCAGAACTTGGTTTTCTGGAGGGAGAAACTTCAGGGTGAAGGGGTTTGTCACTTGTCTTGTTACTGTGTTCTGGGGTAGGCATGTTCTTGCCACACTCCTTGTTGGAGGAAGCCAACAGTCATATGCAGCTCCTCTGCTAAATGATTTAATACTCTCGAGAGTGAATCTCTTTGAGTTCTCTCTCAGTTGTTTGACCTAAGTAAACAAATTTTGTAGTGTATTATTAAAATTTTACTGATACGGACAATTTTTAACTTCCTTTTCATCTGATCATGATTTGAATTAAATAGTGGATGCAAGTTACGCATTACTTCTGCAAACAGTGTGTCCAGCTTCTGCATAATTAAGCAATTAGGAGTATTGCTACACCTCACTGGATGGGATACTAAGGCATCACAGTCCTCCCCCCCCCCCCCCTATGATTTATCTAGGTTTTCACAAATAAATTTTCAGTGCCCATTTTTACACCTAGATCTAGCCTGTGTGACAGGCATTCAAAGGAGAGGGTCCAAAGGGAGAAGTGTGTGTGTGTGTGGATCGATGTTGAATTGTATTTGCCTTTGTTTATGGAATGTGAAATTTTCTAGTGAATGTCATTTGCCCACAAAATCTTTCTCTTACAGCGTCATTAATATTCATTATGTAAGTTTTAACCCTCATTAAAATTCACAATTATTCAAAAATGATTCTTACCTCAATTTGACCGTTTGCCATTATGTGAGCTAGTGGGTTCACTAGAGAAGCAAGACTATCTTTAAAACTTTTGGCACGAAAGCACTAAAAGTAAGGATGGGCCGACACCGATACCAAATATTCGATACAAGCGATACCGAGGTCGGATCGAAAAATATCGATACAGCAATGAGTATCGATTCTTTCGATACTGAACGTGATCTACCCCGCGCTTTAATCTCCCGCGTCTGACCGCTGGCAAGTAGCCGTAAAGACTCCGGGCTCGAGATCGTGCATTTGTACATTTGTGAGCAATTCTGTAGAGCTGGAGGGGAACAGGGGGGCGAGAGCCCGCGAGAACAAGGGGCGGGAGAGGGAGGGAAGCGGGAGAACAAAGAGCGGGAAGCGGTATCTACATGAGGGCGGGAACCGGGAGCAGAAATAAATAAGGCGATAGTTTGTTGTTTATTACTGGGTATTACTCAGTCATGAACGCTTATCTAGCAAGGTTTTGAAATTTTCAGTTAACGTCTACCAATGCTTAAAAACATTTTCAGAGGAAAGAAAACGTAAATTTGTACCCGGGCTGGAAAAACAGCATTGCTTCCGGTAAATTGTGAATCCCGTCATTGGTCATGAGATAGCAAGACATGTACAGTGTCTAGTAAGTTGTAGCTGTCGAAAATCTCCAACAAAGAAAGTGATTCAGGGTAATACAGGTCATTCAAATGTCGTCAAAGACCATATTAATCGGTCTCAGTATTTTCCGTTGTGGCCACGAAAAATCCGTTCATGGAAGACCTTGGGAGCTCGCTCCTTATGACTGTACCTCCCAAATTACTGAAGATTTTGCCTCGTGGTGCAAATTTGTTTCAAAGGAATGCCGCTTCGGTGAGCGCGCCGGAGAGTGCGGAGTGGTCTACTTTTCGACGCAGGGAACCCTAGCTGAGAAGACAGTCGCCTCAGTAACTTTCATCAAGAACTTCCTCCATCGCCTCCGAACGCGATTAAGTAAAGAATGTCCTCGTATGCTCTAAGTTCTTGATGTAAGAACATTTCTTACACTCGTTAACGAGTATTTCAACAGTGAAATGCGACAGGTGACAGACACACCTACTGTGCTGGATTGTGCGATGTATTTCGTTGAGGCAGCAGATGAGACCTTAATGAGAATTGCTTGTCCTGGTTATATTTGCTTCACTCGGGAGAAACAACACTATGAGCTACCATCACAGTTTTCAATCAAGTACCAAGACTTACTTCCGGTACCACGAGAGCCAACTAGGCCCGTGTTCCTGAATAAAGAGGACGATTGGAGAAATGAATTTGGACGAGGGGTCAGGCAACAGTCCGTGCGAAATTCTTTCACGAAAGACAAAGCTGGTACTCTCCTCTTCTATGTGTAGACTTCAGTGGATGCACACGACAGCACCGAGGAACAAGCTCTTACATCAATACAGATACACCAGTGCATCCATCAGGTACTAACTATAGAAGCGATGTAGAGCCCGTACCCTTGCCTGGGTATGATCACAAGACGTATCAGTCATCACATACTGGAATTTACGCAATCAAATGCGAATCCAACTTTTTCTCCATCTTCATTTCACGTGCGATAGACGCAAATGATTTCTGTGGTACTACATATGTCATAATAGATGAAAGCTGTTTTCTCTTGGAAACATCTAGCGAAGAAGCAAAATGCAAGAGAAGTGACGTTAATTGTGGGAAGATTCGATACGATTATTCATGCAACGGTCGTTTAGAGTTAACTGAAGAAAGATTTTGCCAGATCCTTTCAGACTGCCGAGGGGAATGTGATTTAGAAACACTGAAATGAAACTGAAGAAAATCAAGAATATTATCTTGACTCGGAGGAAGAAGAGGCTCTAACCAAAATTTGGAGTAGGAAGAGGTCAGTGCGGCCTCCCCGGCGCATGGAAGACTTTTTCTAGCCGCAAAGGTTAAAAGACGATTTCAACCCATTGAACAAATCTGATAATCGGTCGAACAAGACTGTTCAATCATGCCTCACTAGCAATTAAACTGAACGCTCAAAATGCAAACGGTTCAACAATTGATGTACTAACTACGAATACTTAGTCCTACTTACGTCAAAAAGGGAAAGCAAGCATGAATACAGAAGAAGCAAACTCTAAACGTTTCGTCTACCTCTTGATTTTTTTCTTTTGATTTTGAATTGGCAATAGCTATTACATCACATAGTGAGCTGAGACTTTCGTCTCTATGACGAGATGTCAGAAGCGACGATCAAACTGTGATAACCCGGTTAGTGAAACTTAGTTTAGTAAGAAAACTGACCAGTAGTAGCTTCCATCGGTAACAAATGATCCCCAGCCAAAACAAAGACCAGCCGAAATGAACAAGAATATTAAATTTTAGCTCTGTTTGAAAGTTAAACCCGGGTTTCTGATCCTCTTCATTAACCTGAAGACGGGAGCAACACAATGGAGGGCGGGAGTCGGGAGGCAAGGGGGCACACAAGTACAGGAGGCGGGAGAGCGTGGCACGGGAAGCGGGAGACTCCAAACCCTCTGCCCCACCCCCCCGACATACTTTAAATTATATATACATAATTATCTCTTGCACATCAATCCTAGGTCAGTGCCATTTCTTTGTTTATCTAAAAGTAGGTCCATGGTGGCCAACTAGAAAGCCTTCGCTACTTTGACCACTACACACATTCTTATTATCTGTACTTTATTTATTTTATTCTGTAATCATTTGTAGCAATTTTACTTTTCTATCTATATTAATTTTATGTAAATGGTGTGAAATAATGAACCTTGAACCTTGAACCTTGCCTTGACGTGGGATTGATCTATGGGTATTCCAAAGAGCTCTCAAGTTGCTTGGAATTTCTAAGCAATACAAATGTGAAAGGAACTCATACATGTACGTTATAATTTATTGCGTACTTGGAAGGGTTTTACACTCTTTTAGATTAAAAGTTAAAGAAAGAAAGTGAATTTGAAGGTCATACGTTCCATTTAAAGATTTTCTTTTGGCTAAAATTGGGGCTAATCTATGTCACCTCCAATGATAAAGAAAACGATAGAGCTGAATAATGAAAGGCTACATCAGAGGGTATACGGTCAACAACGCGGGCTCAAGTGTCCTTGGTCTAAAATTTAGCGAAATTGGAGGAAAATAGTAAGGGCCGACTTTTAAAACCGAGGAACTCCGTTTTTTTCGAAGGCATTTTCCTATTTCCAGAGGTTTGGAGGTTGTTCTGTAAAAGAAAAGCGGCAAGGAAAACGACACCTCAAGCAACAGAATAGGAAATCAACCATGCGAACGACTCAAAATCCATGTTTCCACGGCAAAGGGTTACAATGACCCCATATAAAAAATAATTAATCTTACAATGACCCCATATAAAAAAAGGTAATGAAAACTAGATAAATTAATAACAATGATAGTATAGGTTAACCTGAATTAAAATACTTGTTACTAATATGAATTAATAAAAAAATAACAAGTCATATTAACAATTTCACTAAATGTTATATAACCTTGAATTTAAAGATATTCACATTAGATGGAGAGCAGACCTCATATTGAGCACGGCTGTTATATTTTTCCACTTTTGTTTGAATCAAAGTAGCTACATTTAATTATATTAGTCCTAACGATATCACTTTTTTTAATGATCTGGTATAGCAGTATCCAAGTGAGAAGGGGTCCTATCTGCATTAAAAATCCAATAACTGGGACAAATCAAAAGAAACAATGTAACATTGAAAAGAAGCCCCTTGTAAGTGTCATTTCAAGGCACTCTTTGCTGAATTATCCAATGCAAGTCTGAGACCTGGAGAAGAAATAAATAGAGACTTCTGTAAGAATATGTCCAGAGTTTAGATAAGTTAAACAAAGATTTGGAGCTTCTATGCAGTAGTCACAGAACAAAGAACAACACAATAGCTGATTATGTTTTATTTATCAATCATACACCTTTTATCTTCTGAATGTAAATAGAATTCATAGTTATTGATATTTATTAGAAGGGTTTACCAATAGATTTAACATTGTTTTCCTCCTATATTTCCACATTATTTCATTTTTATACTTGTCTGTGACACTGATATCTTTTTCATCACAGTTAATAGGTTCCAGTGTTACTGTTACCATTCAGGGTTCGTACACTTTTGACCTGTTAAAATTCCATGATTTTCTATAACAGTACAGTCCTTTGTCGTTACCAAGTATTTGCCACGTGGATTATGGAGACCCGCATTTCTGAACCCCATTTCTGATAGCCCAGAGTTTGTAGATGCCAGACTGCACATTTTGTTCTTAAGTTAGTTAGCCACTGCAGATTTTGCCTAATTTCATCCGCGCAGACTAATGGCCCATACAATTCGCCCTTTCATTTCCAAGATCTGATTGCTAATTCTCTCCTCTACCTGCTAGACATTTCCTATTAAATCAGTTACAAGAATTTGGTATTAGATCTGGATAATGCATGTATATTATATAAAGAGAAGTTACACAGTCCAGCAAATACGAGATATCGTCCATTTTTCATCTCACAAGATAACGTCGTACGAAGTTATGAGGCTTACATGAGGTACTTGACCTTAGTGAGCCTGCGCTCCTTCGTTAATAGCTGGGTTGCGATTGGGTGATGAAAAGTTGAATGTTGAATGGCGCGAAGTACTGCATGCATGTTGAATATATCAATACCATAAGTACAACAATATTGCATTGCCACAACTACAAAGTGGAATTACGAGAAGTACAATGTTTAATACTCGAAACTTGGAAGTTTAATTGTAAAAAAGACAATGTTGAATCGGAAAAAGTTTCATAAGGAATAAAAACTTGAATGTCCAATGGTGAAATAAGGAAGAATACTAAAAGTACAATGTCAAATCGCAATGTTGAATTTTGGCCCCGATGGGACGCCATAATAAGCTGCAAAGCTTTTATTACTATCGGGCTAAAATAAAGGTTGTCTGTCTGTGGCGTACCTGCAAAACTAATAGTTAAACAAAGCGTAGTGTCCACTTTAAGTCATAAAGTCTGGCAGCCATAGAGTCTTAAATTAAGGCTAGCACGAAAACAAATTGGCGAGTAAAGGATGTCCACAACAGCAGTGCCGTTTTTACTGGCCGGGTTTGTGGGTCCGTCTGTTTTTTTTCTCTTCTTTTTAATCACCGGGAGAGCATTGTTCTGTTGTGTTTTAATGAGGAGAAAATTATTTCTTTGTATTGTAAATCTCAGACTGAAACAGAAACAGAGGGGATTTCTTTCCGTTAAGGGAGCTGTTTTCAGTGCAATTGCTGTATGTAACAAATATGTTTCTGACAGCTTTGCAGGAAACTTCCCCTAACACCACAACTGGCAGGAAGCATGCTTTTATAGCACCAAAGCCAGCGGACAACAACGCTAAACAATTGTCGAATTTTTAAATACCCATTGCTGTTTGGTTTAGTCAGGAAATACGCTTCATAATCTCACTAATGGTGCGCATTGAGACTCGAAACTCTTCGGTAATTTATGGCTGTGCTAAATACTATATACATGCCGACTTTAAAATATTAGAAATATTCGTCGACGAGCCCTTTTCAATGGCGTTAATGCTTTTTCATGACTCATCACGAAATTATACCTAATTGTTTGAAGCCACAGAAACGTATGCCTAGAAAAGGTGACGTTCTAAGAAGGTTTCGAGTCTCCCTTTCTAACACTAAGCAGCAATGCTTTAAAATGAATAGTTTATAATTTATTGTTTGAGATTGAGTCATTCCAGCAACAACTTTGATACCAAAAAGTTCGAACCAAGTGAGTTTTCACGAAGGTGGATTATTTTGAAAAATATTGATGAAGCATGCACAGGACTTTATGGTACTTAATAAAAAATCTGATGGAGTCGCTCAAGAATTAATGATGTCCTGCAGAGAAAATGAAAATATCTCGCAGGGCCTCTGAAGTCATGTTGATCCATATTCATGAACCAAACCTTTTTCGCGGAAATGTGAATTTCCTTAAGGCCAGCCTATACAAGACGGCCCTTGCATTGATTTTGATGAATTATAGTACGTTTTCACTTTCACTTCAAATAGATTCAGAAATCGTTCGCAAATTGATTCCAGGAAGTAATGATGAAGAATCCTTTGTTTTGAAATATCGATATGGCATGCGCAGAACTTGGTGGAATTAGTGTTGTTACGAATGGTGACAAACCCTGTAAATTCAAAACTTTTAATCAGAAGTCCTTCACAAGGCTCCGAGAAAACTCGCACTCAATCTTACCGTGACTAACGCAACATCGAAACCAAAAATCGAGAAAAACTGAACGACATAGGGAGCATAGAGAGAGAGGTGGCTTAGTGGCACCGTTCGAAGATGCAGCTACCGCGCATGCATGAAAATCTAGATGTCCCGTATGGGAACCCAGGCGACGGTCGCGCGTAGACCGGCCGCAATGATTAGTAAAATGAGATGCTCTCCATCAAGCTGAATGAAAATCGCTTTGTCGTCGAAGACGTCTCTTTACTGAACTCAGAAGTAGTTAACAGTTATGCTCCCGATCATAGCAGTCGTGATAAAAGACACCATTGGTTTGCTCGTGAGCAAAGGAAGAGACTGGGTAGTAGAAAAACTGAAAGATGGCGATGTAACAGATAAAAAATTCCGTTCTTTGCTCATTCGGGAAATAGACAACATCTCGTCGAAGTTAGATGCACTTGCAAGGCAGCATCTGTTAACAAGCATCAGCTTCTTCAAACAAGGATTGGTGTATCTTTTTACCTTGCTGGACGAGGGAAGAGTTCTCCGTCTGAACGGGAACGCTCTCACAAGTCCAGGAACATGTTCAGCTGCGCGCTTTCGATCAGAAACTACTGTAGATACAGCTTCCGCTATTGTCGACAGTCTGAAAAAGATGCAGCTCGCTGGCTTGAGTGATTCACACAAAAGGGCGCTTATCGACGCCAAGGAAGCATTCAAAACAGCTTGTCTGGAAGCAACAAAAGCCTTCAACAACGAAGCTTTGAGTACCACTGATCGTATCAGAGCCATGGCTATTCGTGCTGCGGCCAAAATTCTGGAGAAGGTAGATTATCCTGAAGACGCAATAACCGCATGCTTGTTGTATCTAGAGGAGCTGAACTCAATGCCGGCCGTTCAGGGAAGTTTTAAGATTGAGGTAGAAAAGAGCTTCATGGCTTATTTCAACCAAGCTGAGCGCAGAGGTATCATATGCAGTGTCTGCAAGATAAATCGTATTATCTACGATGTCACGCAAACAGTGGACAAAGGGATACCCTTGTTGTTGTGGCCCACAGTTGATACCGGAAATAACAAATTTGATCCACTGCGTGACGTGAGAGTGACTGAGATAACTCACGAGCAGGGCACGGAACACTGTTCCGTTTCACCGCTGTCATTTAGTCAGAGAGAAGGAGAGGAAAACAGCTTGAAATTACCGAGCTGTGTCGCTGCAAACTTAAGCGGCAAATTTATCTTTGGAGACAACTGGGACAAAACTGTAAAGATGTTTGACAACAGAGGCAAGTTTATCAATCTTTTTAGTCTACCTGTCGACTCATTCAGCGCGAAGTTACCAGTCCGTGACTTGGCCACCGACTCGAATGGGAATATTTATGTGCTTCTCCAAGAGAAAACACCCGAGACAGAGAGACAGATAGAGAAATTTGAAATTTACGTCTTCACTGAAAATGCTGAATTCCATCACAAGTTATCTCTCAGAGAAGGATTCTGGACAAAAATGATTGTCAACGACAAGAGCAAAGTAGTGTTACTCGAAGAGATCAGTAGAATCGAAGATTTAATTCATGTGTACGAGAACGATGGACAGTTTTTTCGAAGTTTCGGAAAGGGAATATTGAAAATAGTTTTGGATATCACTGCTATGAATGATGGTCATGTTATGGTTCTGGCTTTGGAAGATTGGAGCGCCAACTTCGCTTATGTTCATATATTCAGTGAACACGGCCACCATCTTAACGTGTTTAAACTCAGAAATTATGATTTTACTCGCTTTACGTTTTATTTGGCCAGTAATCTTATCGTCGTTGCCGGAAATAACAGAATGGAAAAAGTCCTCCATGTCGACATTTACTCTAAAGATGGAGAGTTTGTGCGCTGTACACAGCTTGATGGACAAATTTCTGACTTCCACTTAAAAGAGATCGGAGTGAGCAAAGAAGGACACATAGCTTTACTAAGTTACTCAGCGCGACACCTCAACATGTGGAAGGTTCTTACTGTTTGAAAATAGGATACAGGGTACGATATTGTCGTGTGTTCTCAAATGGTGATATAAAAGAGTAATTGTCAAACTTCTAAAAGTGGGTTCATGTACTGTTTTGGCCACAGTAATAGGACCTTAAGCAAACCAAGACGGCGATGGCAACAAAAGATCTAAAGGGCAGAACAATAGCTCAGCACGTTCGTTTTAAAACTTTGTACACTTTTTAACCATCCTCTGCAAAACAATGACGTGAAATCACCAAAATTTGCGTGGTCTGAGAGCGGAAAGCACGACCGAAAAAAACTTTAAGTTTCCATTTGGAACTCAACGCTGCTCACCTACGTTATGTTAAGTTGAAGTGAAATGCCGTAAGAGACGGTAGAAACATCCAAACATTTGCGAAATTCAGTCTAACTAAAATTAGCAATTAAATTTTAATCGCAGTAAATGGCTTGAACCCGGGGGTAACATGTGAAGGTGTAGTCTGATCGTCCGGGTGAGTGTAGTCCTGAGAAGGACTGTTGTCGGTGGTAGTGACTGATGTTTCGACAGCCTGTGCGGAAGTCATCATCAGAGTCAAGTGAATGATTGTTGTCAGTAGAATGTTCCTATTCCAGTTCGTGTGAAATGATCCGTTGGTTTTGCCGTGATGTTATTGGCTGTAAGACTCAAGTGACGTAAGTCGGTCGTGATTGGTCTGTTTCGATCTGTCGGTAAAGTTAGGTCGTTCTTTTTCGGTCGTTTGTGATGTTTATGTCGTGAATGAGTCGTTTGTATGGAGCGGGTAGTTGTTGACATCTGTTTAGGGGAGTCTGTTCTAAATTAGTAAACCAGCTTTCCAGAATCAGTCGTTGAAAATAGTCAGTTCTGTAGGTTAGGCATTGCGCAGAGTTCCAGTCAATGTTGTGGTTGGTAAGTCGATGGTGTTCAGCAATGTGATTGCTGACATCACCTTTCCTTGTCGACGAGGAAAGGTGATGTCAGCAATCACATTGCTGAACACCATCGACTTACCAACCACAACATTGACTGGAACTCTGCGCAATGCCTAACCTACAGCACTGACTATTTTCAACGACTGATTCTGGAAAGCTGGTTTACTAATTTAGAACAGACTCCCCTAAACAGATGTCAACAACTACCCGCTCCATACAAACGACTCATTCGCGACATAAACATCACAAACGACCGAAAAAGAACGACCTAACTTTACCGACAGATCGAAACAGACCAATCACGACCGACTTACGTCATTTGAGTCTTACAGCCAATAACATCACGGCAAAACCAACCGATCATTTCACTCGAACTGGAATAGGAACATTCTACTGACAACAATCATTCACTTGACTCTGATGATGACTTCCGCACAGGTTGTCGAAACGTCAGTCACTACCACCGACAACAGTCCTTCTCAGGACTACACTCACCCGGACGATCAGACTACATCTTCATAAATTTTAATCGACGTCTTCCTCGGCATTACCGTAATTTCTTTGCGGCAATCCATGCTTCAGTCGTGATTTCAACATAGACTAAGAGGATCAACTCTTATACCAAAGCGCGTTTAAAGTGCTGTCTGTATATAAGCTTTTGAAATATTTTGTTACTTTTGTTGTCCTTCCTACAGCTAAAGAAATGACTCTGATTCTCGATGTCGAATGACCTTCGAATGAAATTCACTTCTGTTTTTTCGCTGTACTAGCCACACCACTAAGTGGTTCAATATTCGAACTGTTTTCTGTCAGATCTCGTCAACCATAAAATATAGATTTCTTCATGAAAAGTGCTGACGTAAGATGTTTACGCACGAGTTTGTTTTCACTAAACGAACGAGTAAGGCTTTGCAAACCAGGATAAGAAAGAAAACTTGATTTCTGTATTTCTGTTGTGACATTGTCAGGTTTAATGGTTTGTTTATATTATTCATTTCATACTTGCTTCGTGTAGTGATTGATTGCGTCGCAAAGCAAATGCTCGTCATTGCTGAAAAGGAATCAGGATACTGTTTTAGAAATCACATTTTTTGAAATGTGGAGAATGAGTACTGGTTACACTAAACTGAAATTGTAAATTGCCACCATAAAGAGTTTTAAAATCTGACATTTTGAGCGTTTGCTCTGACGAAGGGCTAACGCTCAAAACGTCACCATTTTAAACTTTTTAAGGTGGCCAATTTACCGTGAGTTTCAACCTAGTTAATAAAACCAAATTACCTTGTAACCCCCACCGACGCAGCACCACAGTTTCTTTAGAAATTTACCCCCTTTACTGATTACAGTTCTTGCCACTTGCTCCAGAAGCAACTACTACTAGATTGATCTTTAACATCTCTTTTTTGAAAGATCAGTATATCAGCAAATACGTTTGCTAGTCCTAGGCTTCACAGGACAGGTGAAAGGGCGAGTTTTCCCTAAATGTGTATATTCCATTGCTAGTTCATGTGTTATCGATCGACCCACTAACCCACTAAGACACAAAGATGAAAACCTGTTCAAAAGTGTCCAAGTTATTCTATGAGATGGCACAACCTTGACATGTTCTTTTTCAAATTCTATGGCTAATTGGTCTTACAAAGTAAAAGGTCTTCCCTTCACTATCAAACGCTTGGGTTTCGAAATTCATTGTTCCTCCCTTCTTATCGACCAATCGTTTTAATGAACGAAGATGACGAAATGAAATAAGAAAAGACTGTTAGAGAACATTTTCATATTACGAAAGCTGTGAAATATCCTAGAAGTCATGTATTGCTGCTGTGTTGCCAGGAAAACAGCGGTCAAAAGTCTGCGCAAGCGTAAACTTTTTTGCGGCCCGACATCGTGCTTCAAGACCTGTCAGAGTCAAGCTGTTGTACAAACAGGATACCTGTACCCAAATGAACTTTGTGTTCTAAAAGTCCTAAGTTTTCGTTTTTCCTACTTTTGTTTCTCATTACAGACTTCTTTGAACTTTTCAGTGTTTTTTCGTAACTTTTGCGTAAAACCGGTATTTTCCTATGCCGTGTTTTTGCTGGACAACATCGTTATCTGGAATACCGCAAATGTAGATAATTGTGACACGACTTAGTGCTAGAGTTTGATGAACTTTAATTATAGCTACATTTAATTCTCATTGGTTCTTTGTAATATTTTGATATGAGCCTTCCTCATTACGACTAATACGGTGTTGGTGTAACAGCACTTTTAAACGAAGAGTGCCAAAAACACTTACTAACTTACTCTGAAGGCTGTGTTTGTGAAAGGATGAGGAATCTGCGCCCGTAGACCAGCGGAAGCTAAAGAGGTAGAGACTGACGGAGTATCAGGTACTAGATCGGTATTCACATTTCAGAGGGGAAAACTTCCCTTGAATTTTTCAGAAAAGGAAAAAATTCAAACTTGTAAGTTTACCAGAAGATATTTTCCACGGTGGAGATTTTTTTAGCATTTAACAAATTGAGAAGCCTTGACTGGACTCTGTTCTGTTGTAACGCACGCAGGAAGCGGCTAGAGCACGAAAGAAGCTTATCCATTAAAATCGGCGGAATAATCAATGAGTGCTGTTAGTCCAAATTTCACTGAAAGAAATGAAGTATTATTAATTCAACCTATTACATTGTCAAAATGAAATGAGTATCACTTTTACAATGTTTATGGAATTAAAGGGCATCCTTGGCCGGGGAGGAAGACGTTTTAAAATTTTGTCCGTAGTGTTTAAGATGATAACATTTAGGTAGTTCGATTCGCAAATGTTCATCTTTTGAAATTTAACGAAAAAAATTTGTGGTATTCATGCAAAGTGAAGTTAATGATTCCAAGGATAAACATATAGCAATGATAGGAATGAGTCAGGCACTTTTGTCTCTTATGATCGTGACTACCTGCCTTCACTGTATTATTCCCTAGATAACTTTTGCATGCAACGTTATGACAAAAAAAAAAGGTTTGCTTAAGGAATATAGGAGCTGTGTCATTGGAAATTGATACTTTCTTCTGTATATGGATATTGAGGCCTGTGCCATTAAATTAAATGTGTGTGGGGAAATTGTCTCCCAATTCATTTCCATGTTGTTCGTGTTATGCACCTGTTAAGGAGAGTTCTTTGAACATTAATGGTCTTTATTGTAATTTTTCAGGAAATGCACATCAGTTAGGTTTATTAATTCTTGCTTTAAAAGAAAATTCGATGTTTGCGAGAGTTCTATTAGAGTGTGGAATACATAGGAATATTTATAGATTTTGTGTCAATAGCTGTGATGTTATTTGTTTGATATACTGCCGAAAATATACAGAACACAGAGACGTTGCAGTTCGATTGTTTTTTACAAATTTGTTGACAGCATTTTGCAGTTTGCCAGTTGTAAGGTGAAAGGTATATGTTGGTCTCCTTAGAGAATGCATTTCCTCTCTTTGAGAAAACGTAAATTGTAGAGAGAAATTTCTGAATGGAGCAAAACTGATTCTCTAAGGCTCATAATCCGCCATATAAAATTTAAACTCAGACAATTTGTTGTGCTGGAATAAAAAGTCTTAGCTTTCCTTCTAAAATATTTCATCAAAGTAGCAATTAGCTTCTATCGATGAATATCAATAGCTCCGTGTTGCTGTATGAAAAATTGTCTACACCCTATCGGCGCGTTTTACAACAAATCTCGTGGTTATTCAAACAGAGACTTACATTGTCTTAATCCATTTCTGAGAAAACAGTGGCTAAAAAGCATTGATCTATCTGCAAATTGATTTTTGGACGTCGAAACAACTTTTTGCCATATATTTCTTTCAAGCAAGTTGCGATATTTGCCCTGTGGCGATCCCAGAAATCTTTGCACAAAAAGAAGGATCCGCTCACTGGCAACTCATTCATTCTCTTATTTACTTCAACAGAGCTTCGACGAAAGCGATAATATGACGTAACAATGGGAAAGACGCTGAAAAATGTCGTCGCCAACGCCGCTGTCAGATCAAATGAACTCTTTCTAAATATTTACAGATTATGGTCGCAGAGACAACGGCAGCATTAAAAACATTTTTAGCTTTCAATGAAGCCACCAAATTTTCAGTTTTCTTTTCAGTGCTCTATGTGAGAAAAGCTAGTGTGACATGTCTTAGTTGATCTAGTGACATGCCTTTAACCCGGGCGGAGAGAGGTTCGGAACCTCAGTCCGCCCTGCTTTGAACGTTCCACGATTGCCCTCGCAATGGACGGAAACAGGAATTAATGCGTTAGCGAGAGCAACAACCGAATAAACTCTTTAGGCCTTGCCGGTAGTTACCGCTGAATATAAAACAGATACATGGGTTGATGGCGCAATTCGCGTGGGCCATGAAAATGGCAAAGAAAGCAAAATGCTGTTTGCCGCAGCTTAGCTGAGGAGGTTTGTGCCATACAAAAAAGTTCAAAAACGCAAAAATGTTGAATGGGGCCCAGCACAATGCACAATGCACAATGCACAATGCACAATGCAAATCCCATGATGATGGCCAGGACCATCTGAAGTACACTTCTATCCCTCTTCAGTCGTTTTTCAAGTTCTTTTGCGCCCACTGATTCCCCTCCTGGTATCTTTTGAGCTCTGAGCTTCAGGATGATGATGGAATAAAGTATCGACAGCAACGCGAACGGAATCACCGCCAATATTAGAAACATTGTCACGTAGTAGCTCGCTACAGAAGTTGATTCTCCGAAGGCTTCCTCCCACTTCAGAACACACTGAAGTTGTCCTTTCGAGTTGCTGAGCTTGCGGGCAAAGAAATATGGGGAATGGAGAGCCGAGGCAACAATCCACGTCGACATTATGAAATACGGGCGAAGCTTGGAGCGGACAATTGGGGGACGGAGTGGAAACACTACCGCTCCAAATCTATCCACTGCTATCAAGACCAATGACTGTATAGATACAGCGTTGGAGACGTCTGTCATGAAGTACACCAGTTTACAAAGTGCCGAACCAAAAGGCCCATCTATGAACCAGTAACCGAAGTAAAATCTTTCGATAATCCGCGGGACGACAAATATTGGAAGAACCAGGTCAGATATAGCCATGTTGACGATGAGGTAGTTGATGGTTTTCCTCATGGAGTTCACTTTAAACACGACTGATCCAATAAGAATATTTCCAGTGAGAGATACAACGATTATTACACAGTATGCCAAGGTTTTAGCCACCCTTTCTGCTGTGGAATAGTCTGAGCAATAAATGGACGATGTCGCAGTACTGTTAGTTGTGGCGTTATTGCTCATCCTGACTGGTAGAGGTTGTCGTTTGAGCAATGGCTGACCAAAAATTTTGTCTTTTAGCTTTTAGTGGCACACAGCTTCCATTTGAGTTATTTCGCCGTCTACTTTTCTGCAACTTTCAATTATCACAAGCCACCAATTATCGACAGGCTGTTGTATCAATAAGAGGCTGTTTTTATATTTTTATGAAAAGAAAAATCCATTAGCGTCTACATATCTATCTTTCGTTTTCATATGTTTTTCTGTCGGTTGGTAGATTTCGTATTACCACCGCTTTAAAAAAAAATGTTGTCTTCATACAAAGAAAAAACCTCTTTGAATGCATACTGTAGCTAAAAAAATTACCAGTTTGTTTATAATGTTTCATCTATTTGTATTTATCAAGTTCGCATTCAATTCGCTCCTGACACGAATTATTTCTAAACACATGTATTAAGATAAAAAATGGTTTCTGTTTCTTTTTCAGGTCATTGGCTTTCCTTCCTTACGCTTAAAAATTATCTCAATTGAACTTTTTCCTCCTAAAATAATGCTTGAAAGTTATCATCTTTCTTATTCTATTTCATTGAACAGAATACCTTTTGTTCTTGTGACATTAACTTGCGAAAGTGACAGTGTTAATAGTAAGGAAAACTACATCATCATAAAGTAGATATGAAAAAAGATGATTCATAGAGAGATAAATTTTTCATGTAGTGTTAATGTTTTCTACTAACTAAGCTGATCTGCAAATTAGTATACTCTTTCAATTGGTCACAAATTAACTTATGCCATCATAAGTTGTATTTTTTCATACAAGCCAATCAAGTGGTGACAAATAAAATAATTAGTTTACTAGAGTCATTGGACTGTTTTAACCGATAGCTGCCATTAATGGAAAAACATGTACAATAACTTAGAATCGCAATCAATGGATGATGATCCTCAGAAAAATTTATTTATACACAGCACATCATCAACAATTTAACGACTGAACGATACAAGGATAAAGCATGTTTCAGTGATCCGTACGATACCAGAGCAAAAAAAACCTAGTCAATACCTTTCTCAATTTACCTCTCTTAAATCGACTCTTTCTTAGTAAATTGAAGAGTCGCTAAACATGAAACTTCGTTCCGTGATGACAAGATCACGAGTATTTTTCATAAAACTATGTATTTCAGAATCCAGTCACCATTTCCCTTAATTAAATGTTGATTATTTCAACTTCGAAGTAAGTCAGTAAAACGACAGGAACATTGTACAAGTGGGCTTGCAATAATCTGTAATAGCAGAGAGTTTCAACTAAAAAGGATGTTTATCCCTATAACTTACGGGCAAATTGGTTTAATTGTGCCGCCCTTGGTTAAAACCGAAATAGAAAATTTAATGGACAATTGGTCTTCATTAAAAACAAGAGGAATGGAGAAAAATTTTGTACCTATTGATTCTTAAGTGTTTAGCGTGCTTATGAGGAAACGGGGAAAGAAATGCACAGTAATTGTTTCTGAAACCATCTTTTCCCGAAAACAAGCTCCGATGAAAGTAGACTATCTAAATAACTATTTTCAAATAAAAAAATATATATATATGGGCATATCAAGTTTTTTATTCGGAAATCAAGATAAAATACAAAACTTGCTGAATCTTTACGCATTTGTTCAAACACGCTTGTGGATCACTTGTTACTTGGACGAAAAAAAACCGAGAAATATTTCGAGAAAAAAGCTTCATTATAACATAACCAAAGTAAAGCACGCGCTCTGATTGGTCAGTTCAGTGTCCACCATTTGCCTATGGGTGTATGCTATTGATGTGAGCAAATGCAATGACTAGTTTCCGCACGCCTGTTTTTTCTGCTCACGCGAGACTTCAGTTTTAAATAGGAAGAAACTTTTTTCGCTACAATGTATCAATGTTATGTTATAAAAGAAATGGTAAACACCATCATGGATGCACTTGGGAGGTTTGCTAAATATTCAAGAAGCTAGAGTCGCTCCCGGCCAGAAAATTGCGTGCCGTTAAGTTGAAAATTCTGAAAGTTTTACGTTTTGACCTAGAATATTCAATTAAACAACACCCAACGGACATATTAAAGTTTAAACATAGTATTTACCGGGCCTTGGTAACATAAAATTGTTGCTAGGCCTCTCTTGAAGTAATAAAGTACGGTTTTCACGCATTGCTTCGGAGAATCGGAATGTCGTTGACTCGAGAGCTTATTCTGTTGCTTCTAAGACTTGATATTCATTATTTTCCGAACAGAGTATTCGATAGTATGTGCACTTTTCATTTTGAGCCCCAGAAGGTCCAGCGCGGTCGGACAGGAATAGAAAATCCGACTTGAAATTTTCGAAAGTCGGCCGCGCGCACGCGGTGTGTTTACTTACAGGGGAGGTGTTAGGAAAGCTAAATGAATAAATGAAAAAATGATAAAAATTGCAGCACTAACGGGCTGAAGAAAACTGTTTGATACTGTAAATAGAGCAAGAGCCCCCGATCGCATACCGTTTCTTGGTCGACGCAGGCCATCATGACATATGTTAGCTGTCTGTAAAGCGAAGGTTTGACTGACGCATGTAACAGTTTTAAAATTTGCGGCAATTGTGAATAAGTTTACAAATGAAAGGCTTTCAACAATGGGTTGATCAGTTCGACAGGTGTATTGTTATTCATGGCTGAACTGTAATTAATGGCTCGCTCGCTCAAAACGTGCCCTTTTTTTTCAATCATTTTTCAATCGAAAAACGCTCTAACCAAATGTTTGATATTTAGCCCAATTTTTTCGTTATGACGCATGCGTTGTTGTTGATATAGAAACGGTAATTTTTTTTTAGGCGTAAATCGATGGTTTGGACGATTAAACTGAGCAGATGTTTTTTACTTACTAACCCCAGTACAGCACAATGATATCGTGTTATGTGAATCTTTGTTTGCCGTAAGACAGGGCTGCATAAGTAAGTTGTGGAAGAAATTTTTACACGCCTTAAGTATATTCCTACGGTCAATATTTCTTGAGGGGGTTCATTCTGGGAAAATGCCAATAATTTGAAAATAATTTAGGAAAGATTTCAAAAAAACCATTTCACTTTCTGATATAAGGAGGTAAGTGATTCAGAAGATTGACTGTTTATAGGGGAGACTTTATATTTTTAACTCGAATTTTAATCAGTCCACGGTGTCACTCGACTATTTAATATTTAAATTTTGGTGTTTTAATTTCCATCGCGTTTTATGATCACCTAACATAACTGCAATTTGAAAAGACAAAGAGGATCAAATGATCTGAAAGCACAGAAAATATCAAGATTCAAGAGTTAAATTTTGGCAAGCAAACCAACTACCAATCGTATTCATGGTGATCTGCAACTTTAAATTGATTCTTTTTAAATGCCTTTAAAACAGAATGGTTCTAAGCAATGACAGCCACAAATGTTTGGTGTTGTTTACCTGAGGTTAAAAGGACAACCCTCGGTTGATGGATAATTTAATCTTCTCTTAAATAAGGTGACAGTATGATAAAAGAACCATTTTAATCCAGTTGGAAAAAGAGTTCTAGATGCGTTCACTAAAGTTCATTTTAGAGATCAAATTTGCAAGAGGATGTTTACAAACTTCCCCCATCTTCTCGAACCATCTTTCAAGTTTTTAATTACCAGTCAACGAGACAGCTGAAAAAAGAAAAAAGAAAAAAACAACAACAGAAAGAAAAAGAAAACCATGGCGAGCTATTTATTCAGAATAGACAGATAATCAACTTGTTTGCTCCACCTGTGTCATTAGGTCACTTTTGAAATACTGTACCAGAACTTCTCATGCGAACATTAACATATTTCATTATTCTGCCTCAACAATCATGCAAGGCTATTTCAATAAAAGCTTTTAGTATTATCTTTGCCTTGATCAGTAGTATAAGTTTGTGAACCTCCACACTTCAAAGTCATTCTTTTGCAATTACCAGAAGGCTCATTGATAAAGAAAATTTCCTTCTCAAAACCACTTGGATCGATTTTGGCTTGGCCTTCTCTGCGATTACCAATTACGCTAGCGAAAAATGTCTTCTACATATGCGAACGATTCAGATCGCTTTTCTGTAAAAGTTTGGCCAGAGCCTTTACCAGAATGGACCCACGCAATTGAAGAATGGAATTGGATGTGGTTTGCCCACATCTATGGCTTTGCCAGCCTTTTCACTCTCCTCACGTTATACGCTTTCTGTTCTCTTTTCCGGTTTCGAAGAATGGCTGGTGCGAAACAGAAGGTCCACTTGTTGTTCGTGAGCTGTGCAGTGATCACTGCGGGACTCGGGCGGGCTCTTGTTCTTTTTTGGGATCCTTACACTTCGAAGAAATCTTCGTCTGCGATTCAAAATTTAGCTGTTTTCATTTCTTGGGGGATTGGAACAGCTTGTATCACCTCAGCGTTCAGTATAATTCTTTTAATCTTCTTAGAAACAACCAAAATCACTTTGGGACCACCGAAGCTTCAAAACCTGCCCCTCTTGGTTTCGATCACGCTTGCGAACATCGTTTACGTGTCCGTGTCTGATGTTGTGGTTTGGTTTTATTCAAAAGCTAAAGTCATGATTTTTATCTGCCACATTACTTTCGTTATCTGGGGTCTCGCTCTTTCTGTTGGTTATTTTATTGCGGGCTTTCGGATGTGGCAAAATTTAAATTCGACATTGCAAGCTCGGAACTTCACCGATCGGGATATCGGAAAACTGAAGCGTTTGTTTTTCTTCATGAGTGCAGCCTCTGTTTTTGGTTTGGGTAACTTCTCCATTTCCTTGTACGTAAGCGTTGGAGAGCTTGGTGTTTTCGCAAGCGACAGGTTTGCTAAAAGTTGGCCGTGGTTTTCCATGCAAACAATTTTGAGAACAATGGAAATCATTCTCTGCGGTTTGATCTTTCAAATCGCCGCCGACAACCGAAAAAACTACCAACAGGTATCTCCCAGGCGGTCCAATTTCACCTGCAGAGGGAACTCGATTGAGCCGGCGACTAAGTTAAACAGCATCGCTTAGCACAAAGTTAAAAGAATCTCTAAGAGGAGTCAAAATCGCACTCAAACTCCGCAAAGATTAATCATTAAACTTCCACGAAAAAGTTGTGCTTTTGAAGTTTGAAAAAACCTCACTTGATTTTCGATTACTAGATGCCGGATGTACGTGTACGTGGATAAATATTGTGAAAGTACAGGTGCATAAAGACGTATAATTTACTTACCGCACGTTTAACAAGGATCACGTTTTTCTTGTGACGGTTTCAAAAGTTAGCAGAATTTTTCTTCAAGCTAAATGGTAGCTAATAGTTGTGAACGGAAATCCTCTTTGAAAGATTTCCGTGTAGGAATAGCAAGGGCCTATCAATTTTTTTAAATCTATCCCAGTCCGGAAATTAGATGTCTATTGTGGGATCTGTCAAGGGAAAAAATAGATCCTGGTGGGCTTCGACTGATTGTTTCAGGAGGTTCCTGACAGAACTAAGAAATCTAAATGCTTGTTCAACCACAATTACTTTTTTTATTATTATCACTCAAGAGTACAGCAACATTCACACAGGGCTTTCAAGTAAATTTTCCTAAAATTTGAAATCCTTGTCTCATTGTCCATCAGCAAAGTGATGATTAAAAAAACAGACTCCTTTGAGCAGGAGATAATTTCATTGAGTCCCGCTGGGGGAAGAAGATAGTATGTGACGCGCAAATTGAAGCTCTGATCAGGGTAAGTATTTTTGAGAAAGCAGACCGTATTGTTTCAATTCTTTGGTTATTCACAAAACTCCAACCGTGTCTCTCTTATCTCACTGAATTAGTAGTTTTAATCAAAGTCACACTGTGGCGAGCCTGTGGATATACTGTGCGGAAGATAATTAGACTATACAGTCGTTGCAGTAAAAGTCAATGAACCTGTGATCGCACAGAAGAAACAGAATTTTGGCGTCATCCCCATGAGTCCTTTTCCATAACGATTCATTTCCAATCCCCTCATTGCTCTTTTCTGTGCTTCGCCTATCCACAAGTGAATGAGGTTTGTAGTAAACATGATGTGAACCTGTTATGGTGTTAAAAAGAATTAACTCAGTTAGGTGTTAATGAAGCAGGGTTTCTTGAGCCGAGTTACGTAATTCCCAGATCGGATTTAAGAGGTGTATGAAGCATGCTTTCCTGTTTTAAATATTAATTTTTTGTAGATTTTAATTTCGAGTGACATTAAAGTTTCTTTCGGTTGGCCGTTTTAATCCAGGAGTGAGTTTCTTTGCGCACGGACAGAAGAGAACCCACATGAGCAGTTCAGTCCCTGAAGTGTCGAGTTCTTTTTTCTTTGTCGCACGCTCGCGATATCATCCTTTATTTCATATCCATGCTAAAAAGATATATTTGATTATTTTTACTTACACATGTTACGCAACGCTTCAAGGCACTCTTGTGGAAGAGTATCACGTATGACCCTAGTGACTGTCTGGTTCACAGTAAAGACTCTGTAGCTCAGTGGCAGAGCATAGAAGAACGGAATACGGAGATCGATGTAAGGTTCAGTTAATTCCTCATAAAAACCTGACTCAGATCTTAAGTTATCCCACGCCAGACGCAAAACATCTTTCTTCCTCTCAGTAGCGAATTAAAAAGAAAAAAAAAAATTCCCCCATACTATGTTGTTTCTTTTCGTTCCGAAACGTACTAGATCATCGCGGATCATCGATTCCTTATAAAAGCTGAGATACTTAATTATTCTGCCCAAGATGCGAAACAGCATTCTTCCTCTGAGTAGCGAATCAAAAAAAAACTTTTTTTTCCAATGCTATTTTGTCTCTGTTCCTTCCGAAACGCACCAGTCATTGTGGAAATAAGACCTGTAACGAGGAGATTGTAGGATTCTGACGCTTGAAGAAATAGGAAATAGTTGTGTTTACGAATTTCCAAGTTGGATTCGTAAACAATTCGTTTGAAATTATAGCCAAACATTGCTATGATACTTTTGAAAAAAATTTTTTTAAGTAGTAATAAGTTTCGTCTTTCTTGACGCACAGTAACTTCAGTTTTAAGAGCGTAATAAATCCAAACTGTCCTGACTGTTTTCGTTAGAAGTTTTGCCTTGCTTGCCACTTTCTTCCATTCCTGTCGTGATTATGTTAATTAAATATCTTAAAACACGGGGAGTAACGTGTTTTTTAGCTCGAATCAGCGACCTAAATAAGCTTTCACCCACCCGCTACAGTTCCTACGCTTTTCAAACCTCAAGGAGGGAAATTTCACGGGTCTTTGCGATTGCTCTATATTTTTTTGGTTTTCTTGCGAAATAAGAGATAGTAATACATTAAAACTTTCTCAAAAGCGGAGAATGTTTGGCAACAGTTGTTTGGTGTTGTCACGCAACACTCGACGCTGCTTTAGTGTCACGAAAGACAATTGCTGTCACTGTTTACATTTAGCATGCTCCAGTAACTGCTGGTCCTTTCAAGACTTTTCTTTTACCAAAGTAAAAGTACTATTTTCACGAAATTGTCATCAAGAAAGAACATTTTTGTGCGCAAAAGGCCTCGTTCAATATCAAGCTTGTTCATGATTTCGTAATCTATTCTTATTCGGTAGTCACATTGGCAAACATGAGATCTTTCTCCAGTTTAACAACTTCGATTTATCTGGGTACTTTATGGGAGCTGTAGAGAGCAGTACCGAGGAAAACAGCGTCATACGATTTGTCGACTCTGTGGAAATCAGGTACGGAGAAGATACTTCAATTGTCACACAGGAAAATGGTTGGAACGAACATGTCTCTGGGGAAGGTGAGTTCGTGGTCACTGAGTGTTGTGGCAAATTGACCGAGTGTTCGCTCGCTCTCACGTGTTTTATATCGTGTTGCTCAGCTGATTCCTCAGTGATCAGCTGTTTTATTCGTTTATGGCATTGAAGCTACGTAAGAAAACATCATTTATCGACTCTCTCGGACGAAATGAGCGCTTATTTTGGTAAAGTAGTCTATCATTTCATTAAATTTACAAAGTATTTCGTAATAATTTAAAACATTGTTATGGCACGTATAGCTTACCAGCTTAGGCTTGTTCATTTTAATGAACTTACCGATACGTCATTTCTAGTTAAATTAAAACGTCTTGTTTAAAAACGAAGCGGTATTTTGTTTTCTTCAATTGCGTCACACCGCTTTCATGTGGGTGTTACGAAAACGAAGACCCTCGAAAACGAAGACTTGAGACCTAAGACCCGGTCTTCGTTTTCGTAGTACGAAAACGGATACCCTAGGTCTTCGTTTTCGTAGAAGTCCCCAGGTCTTCGTTTTCGTAATACAAACACGAAGACCCTGTAAACAGAAAACCGTAGAAATTACAAGTTAAACGCACATTAAACAGTAACAACGCTTAGTAATATAATACGTTACACTTCACGCGTTTCTTCCATTACTATACTGCCCGTATTATTGTACTACCCGTATTATTATACAGCCCGTCTTGTCAGTGTTCTGTTTCGCTATGTGAGCCAATTTGGTGTTGATATTCTCGAGGGTTTCCTCGGGTAAACTTACCACACTTATTATTATTCTGGAACAGCAGGCAGAATTCCAACGCCAGCCGCCTTTGATTTATAGTTAGCCTTGCGTGACAGAATAACAGAGAACGCGTTCTGTACGGGAAAAATGACTCTTGGGTTCTGTCAATAAATAATCGATTTCTACTATATTTCGTAGCTAAAATAGATTCTGACGGTCGTTAAGCTTTCTCTGCTGGAATATTCTCGTTAAAAAGTAAGCAATTCTTTAGGCTAATGCAGGGTCTTCGTTTTCGTAGTACGAAAACGAAGACCCAGTAAACAGAAAACCGTAGAAATTGCAACTTAAACACACATTTTAATGTGTGTTTAAAAACAGCAACAACGCTTAGTAATATAATACATTACACTTCACGCGTTTCTTGCCATTATTATATTACCCGTATTATTATATGGCCCGTCTTGTCTGTTCTGTTTCGCTATGCGAGCCAGTTTGGTGTTGATATTCTCGAGGGTTTCCTCGGGTAAACGTACAACACATTATTATTCTGGAACAGCAGGCAGAATTCGAACCTAGCCACCTTTGATTTATAGTCAGCATTGCGTGACAGAATAACAGAGAACGCGTTCTGTACAGGAAAGATGACTCTTGGGTTCTGTCGATAAATAATCAATTTCTACTGTATTTCATAGCTAAAATAGATTCTGACGGTCGTTCAGCTTTCTCTGCTGGAAAATTCTCGTTAAAAAGTAAGCAATTCTTTAGGCTAATGCTGGGTCTTCGTTTTCGTACTACGAAAACGAAGACCCCCTGTCTTCGTTTTCGTCCTACGAAAACGAATACCGGGTCTTAGGTCTTAGGTCTTCGTTTTCGAGGGTCTTTGTTTTCGTAACACCCCTTTCGTGTTGTTCCTTTGTCAGGTTACACGGAGAATGCCAAACACGTCACGATTTTTCCTGTTGTGCTGGTAACAAAAAAATGTAAATGTAGGAAAATTATTTGTCTTATCATGCTTATCTCTGTGTACTTCGGGTTTTGTTTTGGACACAGATTGGATATCACACGTTCCCAAGGTTGACGATTCTCATGGGATTGCCACAGTTGCTCCCGCAGACTCCATGCTGTGCGAGGGATCCTATGAAGACTATGAAATTATTGGCGACACCGCTGTACAAAGTTAGACATGTTAACGTAACGTTATTCGTGTAAGTCCATCGTGCAAGGAGAAAAAAAAATTATTTAAGCGAGCAGCACAGAACCCTAGGAGTGAGGTGCACGATGAGCTGTTTTGGTCACTGATTTTTTTTTTTTTCTGACTTGCGCGATAGACTTCGCCGAATAGGGGGGACTTCTCCTAACTTGAACACTTCACTGTGCAGAATATCGCATTAAAACTACGGTATATGCATGGATGAAACAGAGTTTATGCCTTCGGTTAGGGTGTATGCCCGTATCCCTTATCACGACTTACATGCCTTTTTCATACCGGTTTTAGGCTTGCTTCTGAATGGGCCCTCCCTTATTCCTGAACTTGTCGAAATTGATTTGTACTGACAATTTTCTTCCTTTTCGAGTAGGTGGTGGTGGTGGTGGTGGGGAGGGGGGAGGGGGGTGTATAGCTAACCTTTTCCATCGAGATTTCAAACACGACTTTAAACCACGCTAACTGCATGTCGCGATTTGTCATTAGGGCTGATATTATATATGGCTAAACATATGGTGTGGCAAAGTTATGCATTATTTTCCTTTATACTTAATTTTCATACCCGAATGTTCAAAATTTCAGGGTGACTCTTTTCAGACAAAGGTGACGAAAATAACAAGGGAAAGTGACGACTTTCTTCTTAACCTTCCCTGATAAAACGTATACCAGGTGTTTTCATACAAGTTTCCTTTTTCTTTGTCAGCATTGCCTGACAAAGACTTCTGTTACACTTGATCTTTTCTCTGCAGCAATCGAACAAGAAGAATTCGGAATAGTAGGAACCACCACGCCAGATCTTAACTTCGAAGAAGATCATTCACCTGGACTGAAATACAACAGAAGCTCAAGAAGGACGTCGTGTAAAAAGAAACCAATCGAAGCTCTGAGTAAGTCAGGTGATGTAGTGAGTAGATCTTTATCGAGCGGGTTTAGAGGAGGCGGATGCGCGGTGCCGTGCCTTCTGTTTTCTTCTGCCTTTTCAAATTTGTGTTTAATATTATCAGCATTATTCTATTTTCCTGGGGTGGGGGAGGAGGAACGGCTTTTTAGGCTATGTTAATGTCTTAGTTATAGTTGCGCTCTTACAACGATATTTCAGCTCCAACCACAGGCGACTCAAGCTTACTGTGTGTGATTTTTGAGTCCAAAGCTCATTGACGGGAATACATAATTTATTAGGATTGAATTTAAGCGAAAGGGTGTGACGTGAAAAAAGAAAAAGAAAAAAAAAAAGAAAAAATTATAGGAAAAAATAAAAGAAAGGATAATAAAAGTGAGAAATATAGCGTGTTCAGTCTCCTTTACTTTATTCCGTAGCCACCTTGTCGCTCCCGGTCGTTTTAACACTATTTTGTGGATTTACTCTAAGCGTGCAGTACTACTATGCGCTTCGCGCGCTGCGAGATCCGCTCGAAATGTATCGATACCTGTCATCAGGTCCCTGTCGCCAACGAAGTTTTGTTCAGCGGTATGGCACAAGATTGGAACCCAGCCTCCAATGAGGAAGTAATCGAAGTTTTCGGTTTCCCAATCGCTGCTTCCACGCGAAAACTATTATTCTACTTAGGAGAGTTATTGTTAGTTCGTTACTCGTCGTAGGATGTTTTCATCCCCTCTCGATGATGACGAAGGAGATTTCATGTCCCCGACTCGTGGAGGGTGAGCAGTTGATGTCATTTTGTAATCTGTCTTTTGCCATTTTTTATGTTATCGTAGAGGTCCAAGATGGCGGAAAATTGAGGTCGCGTGACTGTGTTCTTCTTTCGCATAGCTCCTCTAAGCTTGCGTCGTTATTTGGCCAGGATAAAGCGTCATTTTTAGGAGGGAATGAATCCTTGACGTACACTGCTCCTAAACAGCCAAAGAAAGAAAAACCAGGTGACCGTTTACTTAAGTAGGATTTTACGTGTGGTGTAAGGCTACAATCAAATCAACCTTCCCCTGATCTCAGTATGCAAAATGCGTGTTCATAGTTCGCGCTGAACCTAACAATTCAAGTGGATCTTTTTAAAATAGTTTCAACGAATGAAACACTCGAGAAGTTTTATTTTGGCTCAAGTGACAACCGATCGATCACGATCAGCAATGACAGTTTTTTTCCTACTCCTCCCCCTTCTCCAAGTATCCCCCTTTCGGACTTTTTTTGTTCATTCGAATATCTGTCATGACAGTCAAGGTAAAGTAACTTTATTTTATCAGTGAACTGTCAATACTTTCTCAATTAAACAGATATTGAGAGCCGAGAAGTAGTAACCTGTTTTTTTCTTTCCTTTTTTTGCACTTCATTACTGTATCAGCTGATTCTATTGTCATTGTTAATAGAATTGTCAATTAAGTTTGTGGCTGAGAGGGTTAGCCTACAGAGATGATGTCAGTTTTGTCATTACAATTCAGCGGTAAATGATTTGGAATGCATATAGAAGTTTTTTGTTGGCTGAGAGGGTTAGCCTACAGAGATCTTAAATCTCCAAAGATCTGATTTCATTGTAACTTAGTTACAGGAAGTTGGTTTTAGATTGACACAACTTCTGCATGATAACTTTGAGTATTCTCATAGCCAGTTTGTGAGATAATGTATGGATTTTAAAGGGAGAAGTTACATAGTAGTCACTTCTTGGAGTTGAAAGGTTAAATCATCCTTAAGGTGTGTGTAAAATACAAGTCTAAAAATAGGAAAAATGCAATGTCAGTGTTCCATATTTTGATTATGGTTTGGGTCTCTTAAAAAATTCTTGCTTTTCTTTCTCCTAGTAGTATTCTTGGTACAATTTTGTTGAGCTTATAACAGCCTGTTTCAGGTACACTGTATCTGATTAATGAATGGCAATATATATCCGAGATAATTTTCTGATGCAGTTGTCATTAATACAATTGTTTATTGCTAGCTGGAGCATCACAAACCAGTAGTGGAGAAACAACACTCTTGTTTGCTACAGCAGTCCATGCATATAAATAGTAAGTTGTTCTTCACTGTGTCATGTCTATAAATCCCTGTTTATTTTGTTCTTGTGCAAGACTTCAAAATACTGATCTGTCATATCACATTTTAGTGTCAATGGCCAATATGCTAGTCAGGGAAAACTGGGTGCTGCAGTGTTAGCCAATCATCCTGCAAATGATGTAAGTTATCCATGTTAACCTTATAACTTCCATGAGTGACATAGCTAACAGAATTTCACCTTATAATATCAATAGAATTGGGGCTCGAAATTAAAAGAAAATTTCATTCGCCATTTTGCGACTTGATACGTAAATATAGTCGCAAGTTCACGGATTTTATTCACAAAAATAATTAACCATGCAAGGGTCAGCTCTAATCCAGCGGTTTAACAAACAAAAATATGAGCCTGCAATACATATGAAGAGACCGCTGCGATGGTGGCCGATCAAGGTAATGTTGTTGCGTGCACAACATTGCGGATAAATTAGGTACAGTTTTACCCTATATCTTCAAATGTCTATGATAATCAAGGCACAGGACTATAATATTTTTTCATTTCTTTATTTATTTCGGCCAAAATAGTGGCAAAGTAGCGACTGCTGGCTTTTTTATTCTACTCGCAAATTTGCGACTCCTCTGGAAGTGTTAGTCGCAAACATAAGAATTAAGTTGCAAAGGCAACTGTATTGGTTGCAATTTCGAGCCCTGAGAATGTTATCAAGCAGATTAGTGATGAGAATAAAGAAAATAGTCAACAAGGGGATTGTTAGCTATTCCAATACCAAATAAAGAAAATAGTCAACAAGGGGATTGTTAGCTATTCCAATACCAAATAAAGAAAATAGTCAACAAGGGGATTGTTAGCTATTCCAATACCAAATAAAGAAAATAGTCAACAAGGGGATTGTTAGCTATTCCAATACCAAATAAAGAAAATAGTCAACAAGGGGATTGTTAGCTATTCCAATACCAAATAAAGAAAATAGTCAACAAGGGGATTGTTAGCTATTCCAATACCAAATAAAGAAAATAGTCAACAAGGGGATTGTTAGCTATTCCAATACCAAATAAAGAAAATAGTCAACAAGGGGATTGTTAGCTATTCCAATACCAAATAAAGAAAATAGTCAACAAGGGGATTGTTAGCTATTCCAATACCAAATAAAGAAAATAGTCAACAAGGGGATTGTTAGCTATTCCAATACCAAATAAAGAAAATAGTCAACAAGGGGATTGTTAGCTATTCCAATACCAAATAAAGAAAATAGTCAACAAGGGGATTGTTAGCTATTCCAATACCAAATAAAGAAAATAGTCAACAAGGGGATTGTTAGCTATTCCAATACCAAATAAAGAAAATAGTCAACAAGGGGATTGTTAGCTATTCCAATACCAAATAAAGAAAATAGTCAACAAGGGGATTGTTAGCTCTTCCAATACCAAATAAAGAAAATAGTCAACAAGGGGATTGTTAGCTATTCCAATACCAAATAAAGAAAATAGTCAACAAGGGGATTGTTAGCTATTCCAATACCAAATAAAGAAAATAGTCAACAAGGGGATTGTTAGCTATTCCAATACCAAATAAAGAAAATAGTCAACAAGGGGATTGTTAGCTATTCCAATACCAAATAAAGAAAATAGTCAACAAGGGGATTGTTAGCTATTCCAATACCAAATAAAGAAAATAGTCAACAAGGGGATTGTTAGCTATTCCAATACCAAATAAAGAAAATAGTCAACAAGGGGATTGTTAGCTATTCCAATACCAAATAAAGAAAATAGTCAACAAGGGGATTGTTAGCTCTTCCAATACCAAATAAAGAAAATAGTCAACAAGGGGATTGTTAGCTATTCCAATACCAAATAAAGAAAATAGTCAACAAGGGGATTGTTAGCTATTCCATACCAAATAAAGAAAATAGTCAACAAGGGGATTGTTAGCTATTCCAATACCAAATAAAGAAAATAGTCAACAAGGGGATTGTTAGCTATTCCAATACCAAATAAAGAAAATAGTCAACAAGGGGATTGTTAGCTATTCCAATACCAAATAAAGAAAATAGTCAACAAGGGGATTGTTAGCTATTCCAATACCAAATAAAGAAAATAGTCAACAAGGGGATTGTTAGCTATTCCAATACCAAATAAAGAAAATAGTCAACAAGGGGATTGTTAGCTATTCCAATACCAAATAAAGAAAATAGTCAACAAGGGGATTGTTAGCTATTCCAATACCAAATAAAGAAAATAGTCAACAAGGGGATTGTTAGCTCTTCCAATACCAAATAAAGAAAATAGTCAACAAGGGGATTGTTAGCTATTCCAATACCAAATAAAGAAAATAGTCAACAAGGGGATTGTTAGCTATTCCAATACCAAATAAAGAAAATAGTCAACAAGGGGATTGTTAGCTATTCCAATACCAAATAAAGAAAATAGTCAACAAGGGGATTGTTAGCTATTCCAATACCAAATAAAGAAAATAGTCAACAAGGGGATTGTTAGCTATTCCAATACCAAATAAAGAAAATAGTCAACAAGGGGATTGTTAGCTATTCCAATACCAAATAAAGAAAATAGTCAACAAGGGGATTGTTAGCTATTCCAATACCAAATAAAGAAAATAGTCAACAAGGGGATTGTTAGCTCTTCCAATACCAAATAAAGAAAATAGTCAACAAGGGGATTGTTAGCTATTCCAATACCAAATAAAGAAAATAGTCAACAAGGGGATTGTTAGCTATTCCAATACCAAATAAAGAAAATAGTCAACAAGGGGATTGTTAGCTATTCCAATACCAAATAAAGAAAATAGTCAACAAGGGGATTGTTAGCTATTCCAATACCAAATAAAGAAAATAGTCAACAAGGGGATTGTTAGCTATTCCAATACCAAATAAAGAAAATAGTCAACAAGGGGATTGTTAGCTATTCCAATACCAAATAAAGAAAATAGTCAACAAGGGGATTGTTAGCTATTCCAATACCAAATAAAGAAAATAGTCAACAAGGGGATTGTTAGCTATTCCAATACCAAATAAAGAAAATAGTCAACAAGGGGATTGTTAGCTATTCCAATACCAAATAAAGAAAATAGTCAACAAGGGGATTGTTAGCTATTCCAATACCAAATAAAGAAAATAGTCAACAAGGGGATTGTTAGCTATTCCAATACCAAATAAAGAAAATAGTCAACAAGGGGATTGTTAGCTATTCCAATACCAAATAAAGAAAATAGTCAACAAGGGGATTGTTAGCTATTCCAATACCAAATAAAGAAAATAGTCAACAAGGGGATTGTTAGCTATTCCAATACCAAATTCTCAGAACTGGCATGATAGCAATTGTTTGGCAGACAGTAGAGAGATATGCTCTTGAAACTTTTGGAGTGAAAGGGTGAAGTCCGCATTCTGCCATGATTTTGTTGGTTTCTCATTTTGGTTGAATCTGCATTTCGTAAACATTGCTTTTGCTTGATTAAATGTCTATAGCTTTAAATAGACCTGGGAAACTTGTAATAAGTGACTTACCGGTAATATGTTTCTGTTTGCCCCAGAGAGTTTTGTGTGTAGTGCGAACCTGGAAAGATTGGGCAGTTATTAGTTAATTATAAACTTTCATATAGAAAGATTTTACTTATTGTGTACAGGCACAATTTGAACATACGGTAGCTGCTTTGAGCTGACAGAGTAAGATTTTAAAAGTACATCTTCAAGATGTAATAATAAAATTGTGATTTATTTAAACATAAATTTCAAATTTCCAGTCCAGTAAGCCATTTGCTTAAGACTAGTCTTGTAGCTAAAGCCACTATTATAATGAGTTTCGTGCCATTTAACACATACTTAAAACCCTAATATCAGTATGCATTTTCTCCATACTCATGCAGGGCTTGACAATAACTTTTCAACTTACTAGCCATTAGTGGCTTCTGACAACTTAGATGTTACAACGATTTCAGTTTGTTTACTAGCAAAACTGGCTGGTGGAAATCGAAAACCACCAGCCAAAACTGAATTTCTACTAGTCTGTGGCTTGTTGGCTACCATTAGTGATGAGCCCTGATACTGGAGAATTTATCTAACAATCAAGAGCTTCTCTAGTTGGCGATCATTTCCTTTATTCTAGTGACCTTTATGTTTGATTCAGAGGTGATATTGTAGAAGAAGTGAGATGTTATTTTACAATTAATGTAGGACTTGGCCTTGTGTACTTGTAATATTTGTTTAGAGAAGTTAATAAGGTACAGGTTTAGCAGCTGTACATATTTTACTCAGACTGCAGTGATGAAAAAGGCAAACAGAAATTCTGATACTTATTTATCTTATTCATTTATAGTACCGGATTCTCATTTATGCATCCAAACAACAGCAAGTTACCACAGCAAAAATCCATGGAAATTTTTCATTTACGGTAAATACAAAATGGTATTACATCATTTGACATGTTACTGCTGAAGTTAAATTGCAAGTGATAAATGGTTTAGCATTCATATTTTACGTCCTCAGACCTTACTTTTAACAATATTGTTTAGGTTCAAGGGAGTAATTATGCAAGTTTTTATGATGACCAGAGGCAGACATGGTCAATTTGTTTTGAATCAGACAAGAATATCACAGATTTTGCCAAACAGGTAACAAGTTAACAGAGACCTTAAGTATTAATTAGTTGGTGACAGTCAGTCGTCTTGCGCTGATCATCAGCTGTCTTAAAGTCATGGATACATTTTGTCAGATTTTTGTGAAAATAAGGTCATGAGTGTTTGATAAGATATTTTACTTGTTAAAGAAGCAGAAAAAGGTAAAGTTAGGTGTAAAGAAGTAAAGTTTTCCAAGATATGTGCTGAAGGTTGCATTTGGGAGATGCATGCATATAACTATTGGCCAACTGGATTGTGAAAGACACAGAACTTTTAAAGTTTGTTTTGAAAGAAAATATAGTTTTGTTATAGGTCTGTTTTGTTAACATTGTATCGGGAGAGAAGTGTGGATTACTAGTAAAGAGAACAAAGAGCAAATTATTTTTTGAATGGAACAGCCAAGAAATTACTGCAACCTTTTGAAATTAATGGAAAAGGAATAAAATAATTTATTTTGTTGCACTTGATTTTCAGGTTGGGTTATTGAAATTCAATTCTGCTTCATCAAATCTTTGCACACAAGATCTCTCCCCTGGTGATGGACTTGTAAGCATAATCTTTATAAAATTTCTTTTTCATTAAGGCAGCTGAATGACAGCTTCGGTGGTCATTAACCGCCTCCCAGTTAGCTCAATGGATAGAGTGCTGGACTATTGTGCGGGAGGTCGAGGGTTCGAGCCCCGGCCAGACCAACACTCAAGGTCTTAAAATAATTGAGAAGAATTTGCTACCTTTCTATAACATCAAGAAATGGTTAGACATTCAAGTCTTCTTGGACAGGGATGAATAAATGGAGGTCCCGTCTCCTGCAGGGTTGGGGTTAGGAGACGTTAATTTCCCACACACGAGATTACTGTGTGATGGATGTCCTCCACTGGGGTGGGATGGGTGGAAAGGTGAGATTGATAGACTGAAGCTGCTGCCAGAGGCGCCTGATATGCTGACGTCTGTTCTCAACCTTACACTGCACCCTTAATTCAGCCTCTGGGCTGCAAGTGGTCAGATATAAACTACATTCATATTAATATTAGTTTTCATTTTCAGTGTTATTTTGTGAATTGTTGCTAGACAAGTATAATCCAGTTTAGTTTTCCTGATAAAGTACAAGCTGTGAAAATCACTGTGAGAGATGACTGAGAACTGATTGTCAGTGCAAAAAGGATCTCTTTTAATCAAATTTGGGGTTCTCAAAAGTCACAGAGAATTGTTTTTTTTTTTTTTGTGTACGATTTATTGTCTGTTAGCAAAAATGTTTTTGCAAAATCCCAGGATATAAAACCATATATAACTCCTAAACTGCTTGTAATCTAAGGTTTTAGTAATGAAAACAATTTTTATGAAGATTTTCAAACCTGTTTTTGCTATTGGAGTCAATTTAGAGCTCATGATAAGATTTCAACTGATATATATTCAAGGCTGTGCTCTGAGAAAAATTGAAGGGAGCCTTAGTGCTTTGAAACTGTGAAATTCAGAGTGCCCAGCTTATGCATCTTATGAAAAAATTAAGATTCCTGAGTCGCCCAAGAGCAAAAGTAAGGCACCAGGGGCCATTGGGTGCCAAACTACAGCCCTAATAATAATTTGTGTAGTATGTGAGATGACAACTTTTTCTTTTAATGTAAAACTATTCACTAAAATTATGCAGTTTATAGGTATTTTCACTGATCAATCACCACAAGGCAAGTTCCCAAATTGTCTTTCTTTGACTCCTTTGGCCTTTTGAAATTTGTGTATAAACTGAAGAACACCAAGGCTGTGCTCTAACTAATAGAAAAATTGAAGGGAGCCCAGTGCTTTGAAACTGTGAAATGCAGGGTGCCCAGCATATGCTTTTTATTAAAAAACTAAGATTCCTGAGTCGCCCAAGAGCAAAAGTAAGGTGCTAGGGGCCAGCGGGCACTGCTAGAACGCAGCCCTGTCTTTACTCACTACAAAATTTAATTTTGAACAGAATAATTAATTGGCATTGTATTTTTTATCATGCCTACAGGCTATTGAGCAAGGAGATGCTTTAGAAGTCAAGTACACTGGATGGCTATGGACTAATAACAGCTTTGGAAAAGTAACTTTTTATTATTTTGATGACCTTTTCCATTAACTATAAAATGTACATGATCTATCACTGCAACAGATTTTTTTGATTTCTAGGTTTTTGATGGAAACACTGAGACAGATAAAACATTCAAATTCAAAACAGGGAAAGGGAAAGTCATCAAGGTGCAGAGACCATTTATTATTAAAAGTTACTTTTCTTCAGCCATTCAGTTTGTCTGCTTGGATGCCTTTCATCCAGATGTTCATCTGTGTTTTTGTTCTCATCTGTTTGCCTTTTCTGTTTAATCTCTCTTTCTTTCTTTCTTTCTTTTTTTTTAATCTTTTCTTAAACTGAATACTTTTAAATTATTGTTTGATAGTCCAGGAAATATTAAGTAAACCGTCTTTCCATGTTCATTTTCTTTGTCATGGTAAAGACATAGTATTTTTGAATTGTAATGGAACATTTTCAATTTCTTTATAGGGATGGGAACAGGGAGTGATAGGAATGAAAAAAGGTGGAAAGAGGTTGATTGCCATTCCTTCTACTCTGGCTTATGGAGAAAAGGTTAGATCTTAATTTAAACATTTTAAATCTATAAGGGAATGTGAAATTCACAGACCCCTAATTTCTCTCCACCTCTTACAATTGTATACAAAGCTGGTTTCCTACACCTTGTCAAACTCGGTTATCTTACCCCCTACTGAATTTTAACCTTTCAAGAATTCATATTAATTTCTTTTCTGGAGGAGGTTAGAAAGATTTCTGTTATAAGTTTTATTGGTTTATGTACGATATTATTTTCGAAAGTGCTGTGAAGAGGAGGTTTAGTTCCAGTACTGGCCACCATTTTCTTGTCGGTGACAGCTTCCATGGCTAGCAGCCTTTTCATGAACTCCTTCAGCCAGGTTAAATTTATCTTAAAAAATAATTAATTTAAAATTAATATTAAAAATAGGCAATAGGTATTGAGCAAAGGAAATGATAAAGAGCACTGTGTAATCTCAAGCAAAGAATTTGAATGAATTGTAACATGATTAAAAACCTCAACTGGAAGGAGGCAAATCAGTTGGCTATTTACATGCGAGTTTGTCCCTCTCATCACTTGACCATGCTGACTCCTCTGCACCAAGCTGCCATGAAAGCACCTGTGGACTTGTTATAACTCCACAGAATTGATTAACATGTAACTTCTTCCATTAACATCCATACATCATGGGGCAAGCAGGTGATGCAAATACTCAAACTGATCAGGTAGAAGTTGCTGTCTTGATCTAAAACCAAATTCTTGTAATTAATTTTTAAGGAAATGTTTAGCAGCTAGTGGGAAGAATTACTGTAGCAATCAGACCTTGGGAGTGAAAGGGGTAAATTCACAGCCACTCATTCTGGTGATTTGGATTCTCTCTAATGTTGATACAAGCACAAGTTAGCCCAATGGATAGTGCTCTGGACTGTTGTGTGGGAGGTCAAGGGTTCAAGCCCTGGCCGGACCAACACTCAAGGTCTTAAAATAATTGTGAAGAATTTGCTACCTTTCTATAAAATCAAGAAATGGTTAGATATTCTAGTCTTCTTGGATAGGGCCAAATAAATGGAGGTCCTGTCTCCTGCAGGGTGGGGGGCAGGAGATATTAATTTCCCACACACGAGATAACTGTGTGATGGATGTCCTCCCCTGGGGTGGTATGGGTGGGTTTACTGGGCCTGCTGTAATTGGCGCAAACTGTTGCAGTGTCCCTGCCTGTCAGCAAATCTAATAAATTAAACTACAAGAATTTGCTGTGTGTTTCTTTGCAGGGTGTACCTTCCAGAGTGCCTCCCAACTCCTCTCTATTGTTTGAAGTAGAGGTTTTAAGGGTAAGTATAAGTGACAGTCCAGTCTGGATTAAGGGGCATCATATTAAGTGTATTAACCAGTCAGTTGTCAAAGTCTCAAATTTGCTTCCCCTTTGTTACTGTTAAGCAGTTGCCTCCCTCAAGTGGTCATGTTCACCCTTTTCTAAATCCGTATTGAACAGTCACTTTAAATGGAACCACACAGATACAGCTAAAATAATCTTCTACAAGTAACTTTTAATCCATGTTTTCCATGTTTCTCTCCCAAGATCAATGTTAGGTGTGCAATGGTGTTTTTCATGTTTTTTTTTTATTTTTTATTTTTTATTTTAATACCCCTATTCTGTGGAACCTGTATTAGCAGTCAACCTGCATTAAGGGAGTCACCCTGATATTCCAGTGTGTGACCACATAGTACAGGTTGGACTGTACTTCCAAGTTGGCAACATCCCTACATTTACATCAAGACACTCATTGGCAATGAAAGTAGTAATCATGAGAACAATAATGATAATATTAATAATAATAGCAATAATAGTAATAATGACAAAAACAATTATGTAGAATAATATCTAGCAAAGGAGAAATACCTCTGCAAGTAATTTCTGTCTTGTTTTGATTTTTTTGTTTTTTCATGAAAAAACAAGACATATTGCTGTTGACTTTTATGTACCAATGAAGAATATTTGTCAACAGATTAAGTCCAGCAGAGAGTCAAATGAATCCCCAGTGACAGTTCATGAACCTTCTCCTTCTCAAAATACTGATCAACTGCCTGACATCCTGTCTGAGCCTTCTGGTACAAGAAGAAAGTCAGATTCTGTCTCATCGCTAAGGTAACACAAAATAAAATTAGTGTGCTGTGTATTTATCTCTCCATGGAAATAAAGAGCTTGACATGTTATTGAGTAAGCTGATGTGGCATTACACCAGTAGCTCTGTAAGAATCACTTCATTTCATTTCTGAATCACTTCACTGCCTTATATTGTGCACACCACACAGGCACATAGATCTTTAAAAAAAGTGTTTCTCGGATTGATAGATCTCAAGAAGGTTTTTGCTATGGCAATCCTCTTATGAGCAAGGGTTATTTGGCTTTAATAATTACCCTATTCAAAGGTGTGTCAGTTTTATGACAAAGCCCTCATAGCCACTATAATTAACTTTGACTAAACAGACCTACTTGTAATTTTAAGTTCCCCAGGAGACTCTGGAATTAAAGGTAGAACTGCTTCAATCACAGAACAGCTTTCGCAGGTCAGGAAATACACTGTTGATATAAATTTTTTTGGAGACTTTGAATGCCACTGACCATGCTAGTTTTTTGTTGTTTTGAGAGTCTATTACACTGTAGGCAAATGTTGAATTTTGGAGCAAGTAGTTGACATAATTGGTTTCATCCATAAGTTTGTGGGGGGGGGAGGAGGGCTCTCGGGAAGTTTGCAGGGTATTGCTATGTGCTTTTGTCTAATTTTTTTCTGCTACAACATAAACATGTAAAGCATGTTGCATTTCCCTTCCCCCTTCCTAATTTTGTGAAAGAGTGAATTCCACATTTTACAAGTGTGACAGTGATGTCTTGACAGGTGCTTGGAAGGGGACTGTAGCTCAGTTTCCTTGGTGACATCTTGACAAAGAGGTTACTGTCCTCCTATGTCACTGGGATAATAGAATTTACCAATCAATACTATCCAGCAGTATATTGAGATTCATGACTAGTGTGCCTTTTGCTAGATTCAGTCTGTTTCTCTGTTGTGTAGTCTCCAGGGAAAAACACAGATAAAGCTCGATTACTTGCCAGGATGTCCAAGATGGGAAAAAATCCATTATTCCTTCCTGGAGCTGTGGCTGCCGAACCTGAAAATGACGAACTGGGAGAGCAGGAGCAGGTAAGTAACACAATCTCTAAAAATAGTAATTATCAAAGTCATATACATGCACCTGCACAATAATTATTTTTTGAATGAACAAATGTAACATGTTGCCTTTTACCTACAAAAGTAGAAAAAAAATCTCAGAAGAGAATGCAAACATAGTACTTTGATTAGAATTTTTAACTGCCTCTGAAGCACAGCGCATGACCATAAATAAATTTTCAGCCTACAATGAGTTCTTCTCAATGTAGACTCAATTTTTTTTTTGTAACTGACCCCCCTCCGCCTTTCACTAAGTTAATGAAATACGTATAGTGTTGATTGTGTCTGAAATTGACTTGATAGGAGATTCCAACTCATGCTGAAGCAAGTGCACCAGAAGCAACAGATGTGAATGCAACAAGCCCTCCACCCATTAGCTCTAACCCTCATCCTAGTGTGCGCTCCAAACCCCTTCTTCCACCACGACCAGCACCCCAAGTTCACCCTGAGGTCCATCAGCCAGTTCATAATCCAGCACCTCCTGCACAACCATACCAGCAGACTGCCATGAACCCACAACCAATGATGCAGCCAGCTTTCACACCACAACAGCAAGTTGCTTTGTATCAGGTGGGTTTTAATTAAGTCAAATAATGAAGGGCTGCAGCCAGGATGAAACAGTTTTCTCATCGCTTTCTTATCATTCATTTTACCCGATGAAGACTGCAGTTCGGGCAGTCGAAAGCTCGTAGTTTTTAATCATTTTAGCCAGAGATCGTTTTTAAATTTCAACTAAGTTAAATAACGTATATGTGCACGATCCTTCGCAGTAAAGCACTATTTGAGCAATAGTGAAAATCAGACCTGAAAAAAATCTCAGGCCTGTACGGGATTCGAACCACTGACCTCTGCGATACTAGTGCAGCGCTCTACCAATTGAGCTAACAAGCCAACTGGGAGCAGGCCATCAAATTAATTCGACATAAACCCGTAGATGATAAATCAAACAACAAGAAACATATGAAACATATGTATGAACTGCGGTTATGAAACGTATATGTGCACGATCCTTCGCAGTAAAGCACTATTTGAGCAATAGTGAAAATCACTATTGCTCAAATAGTTACTTTACTATTGCTCAAATAGTTACTTTACTATTGCTCAAATAGTGCACTATTATGAAAATCACTATTGCTCAAATAGTTACTTTACTATTGCTCAAATAGTGCCCTATTTTCACTATTGCTCAAATAGTGCTTTACTGCGAAGGATCGTGCACATATACGTTTCATAACCGCAGTTCATACATGTGTTTCATATGTTTGTTGTTGTTTGATTTATCATCTACGGGTTTATGTCGAATTAATTTGATGGCCTGCTCTCAGTTGGCTTGTTAGCTCAATTGGTAGAGCGCTGCACTAGTATCGCAGAGGTCAGTGGTTCGAATCCCGTACAGGCCTGAGATTTTTTTCAGGTCTGATTTTCACTGTTGCTCAAATAGTGCTTTACTGCGAAGGATCGTGCACATATACGTTTCATAACCGCAGTTCATACATATGTTTCATATGTTTGTTGTTGTTTAAGTCAAATAAATTGTTCATAGCAACCAGATTTTACGTTACGAAAGTGTTGCTTTTATTTGAGATTTAGAATAGGTTTGGTGGACCTTCAATATAAAGTGAAAGTTTATGTTTAAGATTCCCATGGAGTCAGCAAAGTCCAACAGTTTCTTTTTTGAGTGCCGTTTTTTTCTTGCCTCAAGGAAACTTAATTGAGTAAGAGTGACTGTCCATTTTGTTCTGTGTTTTTAAATTGAAGTGTGTAAAGGTGTACCTTGCCGCAGTGACCATGCTTTAAGACATAATTATGCTAAATTTGAAACAAGTTATACGTTAGTGTGAAATATAAAAAAAGGTTTTAGGTTATGTTTTGTAAAACATTTTGAGCTTCTGAGACGTTAACTTTGGACGAACGTGAGAGAAATCGCTGCAAACAATTTCGTTTGAATTATGTGCAATCACTTCTTTGCCTTGTGGGTGCAAAATGTGAGATTTTGAGCCGCCGTTTTGGAAAGGAGGATTTTATTCTATAAGTTACTATTAAAAGAAGTCATTCTTTGTCTGCCGTGTTTCAGAAAGGTACAGCTCTAGGCTTGATAACTAACCGTGGTTTGCGAAAGTAATTCCACGGGAAGGACAAAGACCAAACTTGAAAGAGCTAATTAGCTTACCAGAGAGGTAGCTGATGACAGATCAGCTGAACTGCTGTTCTGGTTTTATTGTATAGCCTCCAGCCAGCATGGGGTATCCCATGATGGGACCGCAGCCACAGATAATCGCTGCACCATATTCAGCCCCACCCCCACCTCCCCCACCCCCTCCACCGCAGCCTACAGCTAATGACGCAATGGTTCCAGTGCTTATGGCAGAGACACGACAGCAGCAAGGCGAAATACGCATGTCTATCGGCAAGCTATCAGACAAGATTGACGAGCTTTCCAACAAGGTGAGCCACCTTGACCATCGGTATTACTTTATCATGCTATTCCTGAGTCTGCCTTTGTCGAAAATTAATGGATAATTTATTAGAAAGCTCTCGTTTCTTAGTAATGCCTTTTTCTACTTATGTGGGGCAAATTTAAACGCTGTGACAGTAGAAGCTATGAAATTATTGTTCGTTTTCCAATCAGTATCTCGCTTCGTATATTTTTTCCCCTTTTGAAATAAGCAGGTTGGTATTGCAGCACTGCGATGCAGGAACTGTGAATGTGGCAATTCCTAGTTTTATTTCGAGCATCATACCCTGAAGTCAAATATTCAGTACTTGCATCCTGCAAAGAGATTCGTTGAAAGTAAAACCAGTACACTCCTACTACACATGAGCTTTGAGTTCCATTTTACCGAAATATTTTTTTAACGATTTTTTTATGACTCCCTACGTGATCAAACACAGCTATGAGATGTTATATTCAGGGCGATTTTTTCACAGGTTGAGCGTCATCAACAGAATACAGGACAGCTTGGTGGACAGCTCACTCAGGTTGGACAGATGGGAATCGGTGCATTTGGTAATCCACAAGCGGCAATGGAAGCTGCTGTTTTAGTTCACAACATTACCAGAATTGTGCAGGTAATACTAATCTGATCAAATGTGCGGTTTTGTCTCTGTTGCTTTTTCGCATCACTATTCAATGCATCACGTAGTAAGTATGATTTTCATTTAAGTTACTAGTTTCCCAGTAGTTTCTCGCTTTATTGGAGAACAGAGTTATTCATATGCTGAGGAGGGACTTGTCACATATCTTGTCCTTCAGAGAGCTGGCCAATCACAGAACAACATAGGGTGGGGGGACTTTCCTATCGATAATCTCCTTTAAGGGAAGTTGTGGTAAGGACGGTTTTGGCCCGTTCCGCGCTTGAGATGAGCCGTTTCACTTCATGGCTCTACGAAATAGGCATATTTCACGTTTACTGCTCTTGTCTGAGTTAGGAGTTTCTGTTTTATGTCACCACTAGACTTCTGGTAATTTAAATGAATTCTGATGGACCTCATCGAATACCATCCGACAAATGGATTATGATGGAGTCCATTGGACAGCGTTAAATTTTGTTCCCTTCTTGATGTTCGTCTGACTTCCGGTACTCTTTCCCGTAACGACCTCCGGTCATCTTAATTCCGTTGGAAGATTTTGCAAAGTCCATCGGAAAACCACGTTTTACCATCGGAACCTATTTGTATGTATTGGTCATGTATACTATCACAATGCAGGTACTTCCATTTTATTAAACCTCATTCCTACGATTTTAGGAAAATGAAAAGTTAAAAGCTGAAGGTTCTGAAAAGTCCAGGAAGATTGAGACGCTGAATGACAAGATATCAGAGTTGCTTCAGAAGAGTCAGAGGTATTTTGTAGTCATGAGAGCATTCCGAGGGTACAACAATGATATCAGAGTTGCTTCAGAAGAGTCAGAAGTATTTTATAGTCATGTGATCATTCCGAGGGTACAACAAAGATATCAGAGTTGCTTCAGAAGAGTCAGAGGTATTTTATAGTCATGTGATCATAGAGTCCTAAAGTGCTTACGTCACGTTTCCATAGCACCGGAATTCTGTGGTCTAAACAAACCAATATGGCGTCCCTAGCGTGACACATTGTCGTTGACCTCGAGCACTCCAAGAGCTATAATAGCGCATTTTATCCTCCAATAATAGAAATAAGATAAAGAGAATCAAGATAACCTTTGGCCTTACTATTGAAGAGTATAATAAGCGGACAAAAGCACCTGGTGAGCAATAATTCGAGTCAAAACGCAACGGAGACGAAGTTTGCGATGGGCCAGTGTTTTCATCCAGATTGCAATCACACATCTGAAAGCCACTGCTGCCGATTCTTTTCGTTTCCAGACCAGAAAAAACATAAAACACTCTATGATAAGTGGATATCATTTGTAAGGTGAGTATTTTTCGAAAAATATATATTTCGATGCTGTACCATCGATTAGAAATAGCTGTTTTTTTTTTTATCTCAAACTGATTCACGATTAGCTGTTTCTCTTTCTTGTCTTATTTGTTTTCTCGCGGCTTTGCCTTTCCTTGTCTTCAGTCTTGATCTAAGATTATTTAGTTACTAAAAAACTATATGATAGTTGTGAGTATCAAAGCTTTTACACTAACTAGTGGGATATGTTTCAAGATTCAAGGGTGAAATAAACTATTATGCTGGATGGAAGGTTGAGGGGATCACACTTGAGGACCAGATATTTATCACTCTGATGAAACTGAAACAAAATTATACCAATCTACATTTAGCCCAGTTGTTTTCATGCAGTGTTGCAACTGTTGCTAACATAGTACTAACTTTTGTCCATGTTCTGCATTCTCTCCTGTTCAAAGACATCATGACAACCGTGCCATCTAGAGAAAAGAACAAGATGTGTTTGCCATCCTCTTTCACTGAGTACAGCAGTTGCCGCATTGTGATTGATTGTACAGACATTGAAATTGCTGCACCTAAGCTCATGTCCCAGCAGAATGCTACAAATTCCAGCTACAGGGGAATGAACTCTTTCAAAGTCATTATAGGGGTTGCCCCAAATGGAGTTATAACCTATGTTAGTGATCTTTTTCCTGGCTTAGTCAGTGACAAGGTCATGGTTAAAGAGTCTGGGTTTTGTAAACATTTGAGTGCTGGTGATCTTGTTCTGGCAGACAAAGGTTTTCTCATCAGCAATGTAGTTCCAAGAGGTGTTTCAGTGAACATACCACCATTTCTTAACAATGGAAAGTTTACAGAGAGTGAGGCAAGGGCGACAAAATCAATAGCTCGATGTCGCATCCACGTAGAGTGTGCAAATGCAAGACTTAAGAGTTTTCGCATCCTTGGCTTCATCCCAGCATTTTTGAGGTGCCATGCTGACAAGCTATGCCATCTGTGCTCAGCTCTTGTTAATTTGCAGTATCCGTTGATCAAGGATGGCTGCGAAGACTTTGAATTTGACTGAATAGAACTTTTTTTCAACTAAATTATAGTACAATGAGTTTTTAATATTATTTTTGTATTACTAGAAGCCCTACTGTAACAGATCAAATGGTATTGACATAGCTTTGGTCAAAAATATGATGTGGTCAGTTTTACATTTTTCTGATATTCATCTCCTTTATGTTCATTAATACAAACCACTATGTGTTCGGTGAAAATAGATTATAATGAAATCCAGTGACATTCTTAAATTGTCATTTCAACTAAATCCAGGTCAGGGGCATGTGACCAGTATGGAATTCTTTCGTCCAGTAGTTCCAAGTGTGAAAGTCGTGCTGGCTGAAAGGTTTTACTTTTGTGTCTGTGAAGCTGGGAGCCTGAGTCCAGGTGTATAAAACTAAAGCCACACTTAAATTAGCTTTAAGGGATGGTGAGAGGTAGTCAGAAAAAATAACCTGTGCTGCATGGATTTTGTTTTGGCTCCCTCCCCTTCCCTTTGCATTGCTATCCAAGCCTACTTAAGTGTGGCATAAGTTTTATGCACCTGGGCCCTGTTGAGTAACCAGGATAAGTGTTACCAGCTACCAGTAGCCATTGGTTGCAAAAAAAAAATTGTTTAAGCTTGCTTTCAGGAAGAATGTAATTTATTATTAAGTTACTATGCTAAATGGAAAAATGTGGGTTCTTTATCTTGTGTCTCTATCTGAGTGTAGAATATGTAATGTTATATTAAGAAATTAATGTATGAAATTTTAAAAAATACCTTTTAACATTAGCTACTGCCTATTTACATTAGCTCCCACTCCCCCCCTCCCCCCCACTTTGATTATGTCCAGCATCTGTGCACCACTTTTCAAAGTTCTCCCTCGGTAATCTTTGGGAATAGTTGATGAAAGTAAAAATCACTCAAGATAGTAATATTGTGCTCCCAAGATTCATCTCATTCAATCTTGATAACAACACTATCCTTTGTGGTCCATACAACAAAGTAGCAGAATTTGCGCTTTGTCAGGAACATCTGGCCTTGACACTGATGCCAGTAAACATGTGTGGTAGACAGCGTATAATTCCCTTCCTTCTCCTCCAAGTAAAAGTCTTTGTGCCCACAAGCTTCCTTGACTGTCGCATTTCGATGTGTGTAGGAGCACTTACACTCAATCACCAAGTCGTCTCCCACAAGTCCATCAGGGGAAGCACCCAGAACTCCCGACTCGTGTAGCCAAAGGCCGGTCTGTACAGGTGTAAAGTTTGTGATGTTGGTGAAGGATTTCAGGGCCTCAGTCTTATTGTCCTGTCCCCATGCAATTGCTTTAACTCCACTCAAGTTGTATTCCCCAAGTAGTCGCTTGATAAGAGACGGTGTAACTCTTTTTGCCTGGAGGACGGAGCCAAAATTACTAGCAGTCAGGCGGCCTCTACGAGCTTGGTGCCATGCAGGGCTGTTTCGCTGGCCAGCCGTGAGGGTGCTCACAACATTTATGGCTCTCTAGCTAGCTCCTCTACTTTGGCATTCTCAATCAAGTACTCTAATTGTTTTTCCTTCGTAGATGCCATAAGTAAACCTTCTGAGTAAATGATATCCTCAATCGTCTTGATCGAGAGAGGGGTAGCAGGTTGTGGTTCGGGACTCAAGATCCAGCAGGTCCCTGTAAATTTGCCATAGCGCTTTAGTTCGCTGTACAGCCACATCCGATCTTCTCGGCTAGGATCGCGCGCTAAAGGGCTGTAATCCTTCTTCTTCGGTGGCGCTGGAAACATCTGGCTTGCAGACTGTACGCTTTCTGCCTTTCGCTTTCGTTTCCATTGGCATTCCAGGTCCGTCCTGCTAAGGTTATGGATGCCATAAATAAATATGGCTGCCGCGTGACTGCACTTGAACTCGCCGCGAGGACACTCGCATTCTGTGTTTTTTATTTCAAGGTTTTCATCGAGATAAATCTGATAAAAAGATAATTCGAAACAGACACGTAAGTTGCAATATATATTCCGCAATATAAACATTAAATTGGAGGTGAAATCGGGGTTGGGAGTTCTTCCAATTGAACATACGTGTTGTGATCCCAAATTGGCAACTTACTGTGACTTTGTAGTCCTTATTTTTCATGCTTGCTTGGACTTCACCTTTGATAACTCCCCTGGAATAAATAAAGCTTTGGACATGGTCGGATTTGAAGTGGTTTTCTCCGCGATCAAGCGATTTCTGCTCTCCAGAAAAGAAAGAAACGAGTGAGCATATCGATAAAGACGCCATGTTTGAAGTATGAGTTTAAACTGTTTAGACCAGAAAAAAATGCTGTCATGGCAACGTGACGTCACACTTTAGGACTCTATTCCAAGGGTACAACAGAGATAACAGAGTTGCTTTAGAAGAGTCAGAGGTATTTTATGGTCATGTGATCATTCCGAGGGTATAACAAATATTTTAGCAGATACATGTGTATGTATATGGGTCCATTCTGATTTCCTTTACATTTTTATCCACTCTAGCTTAAATTGTAGTCACCTTGATTTTTCAGGTTTGTTGAACATAGCAACACGATGTTGGAACAAAGAAGTGATTCTCTACAGGTTAACACAGCACAGTCACAAGCAAGGGTACTATCGCTAGAACAAGAAAAGGTATTCTCCAAAACTCTCTTTGTCCCTTAACAACTTGATATCATGGTGCTTTCATTTGCTCTGTTATGTTCGGCGGAGAATATCTCGGAAAGTGTTTTTGGACAATTCTTACCTTCCCTGCCCCCCTCAATGTCGGTTTGCAAGATGGCATAGAAACATGAGCAATTACCAACATTGGAAGGGGGAGAGGGGTAAAAAAAACATCATAGAAGGTGATCTAGAGAAGAGGTCCAACTTATTGGGTTTAGCCGTTGTTTGACAAAACCGCGTTCTAAGCCAACTTCAATTCAGCCGAACCTTTTATCTGAACGTTTATCTTTTGTGAACAGTGTCAAGAGGGCCGAAAGCTAATACTGAGAGGACATATATTTTATCAAACCTCTTATAAAGAATCTACTTGCGCGAAACCGCGGTTTGGGTTAAACCTCGTGTTGATAACCGGCCCATCATCTCCGAGTGCGTGGCTTAATAATTGGATTGTGTTGGTTATTTATCATTTTGTTGTTGTTCGTTTCCTAGATTACCATGAGCAGCGAGCTGACATCAGCCAAGACGCATTTGGCAGCCCTCCAGAACGAAGTAGCGTCACTCCGTCAGAGGGAAGCAGAACTCAGCGGCCAACTCAGCAAGGCGACATCAGAAACTGACAAATACAGGAATGACCTGATGCGTGCTAAAGACTCGCACACGGGTTGGTTTATAAAAGAGAAATGTCCTCTTATGGTTGTCGCAAACTAAGGCCGCCCATGCTATACACCTGTAAGCATAGCAATTAACGCCAAATGTGCGTCATTATGCCGCTAATTTGAAGGACAGGTCTGAAGCTTTCCAGACTGGATAAGTTTATTAAGCAGCTGGTTTTTTTCTCTCTTCTTACTCTGACGGGCACGTCTATTTCATTTGTCTTGCATTGCAAGGTCAGGAAATCTAGGAGTGATTTTTGATTTGATTTTTTTTTGTGTGTGTCTGTGTGTAACCATAGAAAGTGCAGAAGAGAGCGATAAGCTGAAACTGTCTCTTAAAGAGGAAAAACAGACAAGGAAAAGGCTGGAAAGCAAAGTGGAGCACATCGAAGAGGAGTTGAATGATTTAAAACACGAAAAAGAAAATTTGGAAAAGGTAAGAACGGCCAACTGTGTTTGGTACAAAACTTGACATCTGATTGCTGTTTAATGTTGTCATGTATTTGTTGCCTCGCTACAACTGTTTGTTCAGTGATTTACTTGATATTTGTGTCTTTTGCAGGGTCTTACAGATCGAAAAAAGAAACATGCCGCCGACAAGAAGAAGTTCGAGGAAGAATTAGAGGAACTACGATCACAACAAGAGGTAGTTGAAAAAGTATACAGGCTTTTACTCAGGATCATTTTAACATCTGAGTTTTACCACTCCCCACTGGGTGGAATGCTAGTTCATAGTGGGAGATATCCCAATCATTAAATTCGTCGGTACCCAGTTAATTCTCCTGGGCGAAGAGAGGCACTGTGAGAGTAAAGTGTCTTACTGAAGGACACAACACAATGTCCCTGGCCAGGGCTCAAACCCGAGCCACACAATCCGGGGTCGAGCGCACTAACCATGATGCCACCGCGCCTCCAATCTCTTACGAGTGGCCAAGATGTATTTTCTCCTTGCAATAACGACACACTGTCATTCAGAAACGTGGTAGCAATACGTCTAGCCGATTCATTTTATGTAATTTGACTGGTATAACCTCCAGCTGTGTAAGCCAAAAATGGCTATTGTGCAACACTTTTTGCCTTGACTTTGGAAACTCAGCAAAGAGACAGGAGCCTTATCTCAAGGTGAAAACCCAATTGTTATCAGCAATTACAATTCTATTGCGTTTCTGCTCCCTGGTAGGAGGAATTAAGATTTTTGAAGGAAAAACACAGAAAAGAGAAGCAATCAAGTGGAACGGTAACAGCTCAACAGGTTAGCATTTGCTCTTTGTTTGTTGTTTTGATCCATTTACGTTGCCAACATTTAATCACTGAGGTAGTACAAAGGCCGATGATGTCGTCAGTGTTCGTTTCCATAGCCTAAGGCTGCGAGCATACTCTCATTTGCGCCGAGGCAGGAGTTATGCGAGCGTGCGAGAGGTCTGCTATGGGTGCGCGAGTGTTGTGGCACGTGCCACACCCCTCGAATCTCGTGGGCTTCGCTGCAAGTGCTGCATTTCTAAGTAGAGTGGATCGCAGCTTAGTTCCTTTCTCCACTGTGTGTTGATAGTCGGAATCGCTGCTTTTGACGTAGGTACAACCACAGGCTGAAGCATTTGAGAAAAGTCAACCCCTCCACTAATTTATTACTACTACGTAAGGTGCAGGTCGGCAGGTCGGCAGGTCAATATCTTGACAGTGATTTCTTGGGAAGAAAAGACAATGTTCTGGTCCTTTTTCCAGGTCGCTCAGGCGGAAGCAGAACTTGAAACCAGGTGGACAGAAAAAGCAGAAAAAATGGTTGCACAGACGGAAGAGAAATGGAAAAGGAGATTTCAAGAAGTTACTGATGAAAAGGAAGAGACTGTGAAAAAACTGGCAGAATTTCAAGAAAAGGTTAGTACTGTTTGCTCTTACCAGTACTTTTTTTCATGCAAATTGAGCTCAAAACAGTTTTATTGTCAATATTTCGTCTTCTTGGTTGGTACAAAGTGAATTTGTGGAGTCATAGCTTAAAACTTTTGTCCAGTTATGATCGTTGACAGACATGTTTCCGTATCTTGATGCTACCTGTCGAATCGACACAGTTTATAAAATAATGTTGGTGTTATCAGACAGTTTTCCTGATTTTTCTGAAGGTTTCAACGCTTAAAGCAGGCGACGATAAAAAGGGAGAAAAGATCAAAGATCTCCAAGAGAAATTAGAAGATCTCGTGGGAATACGAGAAAAGGTAAGGATGTTGGGTTTTGAATGATATTCAAACCTGCTTTTGACTTTCGAAGGAGTTTTCATATTGGTGGTATAGTTAGACAGGGAAACACAGAAAAGGCGACTTTACACAGAGGAAGAATCAAAATGGCTTCGGATGAATGAGACCAACATAGATTGCAAATTAAAGATAAACGAGATGGAAAAACTTTCGATTTGGCCTTACGAAACAGTTTTGAATATAGCCTCTGTTACCTTCTTGTCATTCCCTTAAACATTCTCTTTCCCTCCTTAAATGACCATTACCTTTCCAAGTTATCTGGCCCTAAGAAAATGAGTTAAAGATTAGGATGAAAAGGTAACAACTTTACGGGATGTCAGGGTGTCACGTAAAATGGGCAAACACGATCGAAAGAAGTTTTTTCGCGATTTTCTCAAGAGAACTGTTTGCCTTTTCTTTTAAATAACAGTACAAGCGTCTTCAGGATTCTCAAGGTGACAGAGATTCGCAGATAGAAGCACTCCGCTCATCAGAGCAAGAGCTTGTTGCACTCCAGGCTAAGGTAGGAAGATTAAAATTAACTAGCGTCAGGACATGTGAAAAAAAAAAAATTAGTGGCGGGTGTTGTCAAGCGCGAGACGAACGTGAAGCTCGAGCCACATGCAAGCGGAAGACTTAGAAAAAAAACTAGGTTTCTGCCTTGGCTCGCCTGAATACGCAAAAGAAATTGCGACTGGGCTTGTGTTAAATATTTGTTTGTTTCGTCCAACTAAACAGTACCAAGAAGTTCGGTCCAGAACGCTGAAAATGAAGGAACAATATGAAGAGCGACTTTCTTCCGCCGAAGAGGTTTGTCTAGCTTACTAGAATTTAGATAAACAAAAAAATGTCATTTGTAACAGGCAGAATGTAGAATTCAGTTACTTATCAAATGTTTGGAGATTTAAGTAGAAAGGTGATTCTTGACGGCAATTACATTCAAAGCTTTTCATCTGGTGGATCAGGTGTTGATTTGCATAACGCCAAGGCCTCGCGTAAGTTCTTTCAGTTTCATTGTTGATTTGTATTCCTTTTCAGGAACGTGAATCTGCCGTTTCAGAAGCCTATAGTAAAGGATTAAAGGAAGGAAAAGAAGAGAGCGCTATCAGCAAAGAAAAACCCCCTGCTGACGTGACTGATGAAGTAAGTAAGAATTTCAAACATTCCAGTGTGCTCGTCTTCTCTCGTTGTAAACAAATGGTCTAAAACCAAATTTACTGGAAAGTCACAGGCCTGTTTTGGCATGTTTACGAAACGACCTCAATTCCTTCGCTGAATTTTGCTGGGAATTGTAATGGTAGCAATGCGTTTTGTTGCGTGACACATCCTGTAGTACGTTGTGTGACATTCATTACTTTTTGCATCACGCAGGTAAAACGTATCATGAACACGTTGTTCTATATGCTGAGAAGTGAGTTTGAAGCGAACGACAGTTATACAGGCTCGGAAGTCATGGCCGTAATTCTTAAAACCATTAAGGTATGAACGCACTTTTTACACGGGAGTCAATAGCCGCGAGAGAATCAGTCGTCGTCCAGTCAACCTTTCGAGGTAGAAGTCCGTCAAATTGTTCCTGCTGCAAGCACACCGTGATGATACATAGAAGCTTCTTTTGACCTAAAATGGCTGCTTTAATTATAAACAGAGACTGATTACTTTTAAATGGAAACTGATGCCCGTAATGGAGAATTTGTTGCTTGGGTTTTATTTCTCGATGCATTTTTGTGTCTGTGAATATATCAGTCTCCTATGTGATCAGCATAATGTGGTATTCAGTGTTAGAGTCCAAAACGGATAAATTCCTTTTCTTTTTATTTTTTATTTTTTTTTTCACATTCACCAGAATAAGACAAAATCCGACCTTGCAATTGTGGAACCCCTATCCAAGGGACACGTTTGAGAATAGAAAAAGTGTCCTCTGAGTAATGGTGTCCCTTCAGGAAAAATAATATAAGAGTTATCAAGGAATTTGTTTCGTTCAGACCCGGCAAAGTTTGTGTCCCTTGAATATTTAGCTGTTTCCCAAAAGAGATACTCCTTTACAGTCTCGAAAAACAGGAAGAGAAAAGGTATTATTTTGAAAAACGGGGTAAATATGAGCTGTCAGATATTAAGATATCATTAGATATTAGATATCAAAGGACGAATCGCGAACTTCATGGTGAATGAATGACTGTGATGTTATAAAATCCCAACTGATGATGCAAATTTGTTTATGTTACAGGAGGTGACCATGAAACTTGTAAGTGGAAAATCTTCCAACACGGAAGAGAGTGAAGAAGAAGAGGAGGAAGAGGATGAAGATGAAGAAGAAGCAGAGGATGAAGGAGGAGAAGAAGACGAAGAAGAAGACAACGAAGAAAAAGAAGACAAAGAAGAAGACGAAAAGGAGAAAGAAGTAGGAATAGAAGAAGAGACGCTAGTGGGTGGAGAAGCAACAGCGAAAAAGGAGAGCAAAGAAGAAGACTCAGAGAAATCGGAGGAAGAAGTGAAACCTGAGGAAACTGTCCAAGATGTTGGTGGTGTAAATGAAGATAAAAAAGATGAAGAGAAGGAAAGTAATGAGTCGGTTACAGAGGAGGGAGATGAAATCGAAGGAACTGTTTTTGAACAAAGCAAAGACGAAGTAGAGTCCAATGAAATGAAAAATGAAGAAACCAAGGATTTAACACCCAACGGTGAAATCAAAGAAAAAGTGGATTCTGTAGCTGTTGGAGATTCAACTGATGGTAATTTAGAAAGCTCTAACGATAGAGAAATCAATGAAAACACTGACAATTTAGACAATTCTTCCGAGGACTCATTTCAAGGAAATCAATTAGATGTTCCTTCTTTAGAGGAACTTTCTGCGGAGACAGCTAAAGACGCCAGAGCCGATACCTCGGAAAAGATTGCGCCTTTTGTGTCAGAAAGCGTAGAGGATCCTTTCAGCGTCTCTGAAGAAAAACGGGAGCAGCGTAAAGAAGAACACGAGACACAAGGTAGAAGTGACTAAGAAGTTGTTCAACTTTTTGTATCGATAACCAAACGAGTGATGATGTTTAGGAAAAGTAACCCTGAGCTTTTCTGATCTTTAAAGGAGCGACCATAATCCAGATTGCTGCGTGCATATATCTTCTCGTCAACTGTTTGCTCCGTACTGCATTTTGTCCCGTGGATAAATCGGTTAGACCTTAAGCGCAATTAAGCCAAAGAATAAAACTGCATGTGTTCATTCAAATTCATCTTTGTTGCGGTTGTGCTTGTTATTTCTTCACTCACAGCTAACTCGCTATAGCTTAGGAAAGGATAAGGATCTCATGTCTTGCTTATTGACAACTCTTTTCTTCCGTAATGACAGATGTGCAAGTGCCCACATCACAGAGTGGAGCCCCCGGTGAAGCTAAACTTAAGTCGTGAGTACAAGTCTGATTAATTGAAAATAATTTTATATGATAGCAGTCCTTCCTTTAGGGTACAGGCTCTTCGCCGACACCTTTCTCCTGAGTGAAGAGACACTGTGATAGTAAGGTTTCTTGCCCGCGAACACGACCCAATGATCCGGCTATGTCTCCAACCCTGACGTCTCAACCCGTAGTCTTGCACGCTCACTGTTAAACCAGCGCGTCCCTGCACCAACCAGGTTGGTACAGAGTTGGGAGCGCTCGTCTCACACCGTTGTGGGCTGGGCTCAATTCTCGTCAAATATGGGTTGAGTATAGTGTTGGTTCTTGCTCTTGCTCCAAGGGTTTTTTCTCGAGGTTTCACTCTTTTCCTTCTCCTCCAAAACAAACATTCCAAATTTCAAGTATATTCAGAAGCAGAGGACAAGGAGGCCTTCTGCACTCTTGTGCTAAATTCAAAATTAGAATAGAATCAAATACTTTGAGCCAGGCAAATCTTGTTTCTTAGGGTCCACCCTGAGAAAGTTTCTTTTAAGAGATGTACTCTTTTGTTTTTGTTCATTAGACTCTTTGGTGACGATGAACAAGACGATGTGGAATTTACGTTTGGATCTTTGTCAAAGAAAAAGGAAGAAGAAAAGCCGGTAGGTTTTAATGGCGTGTTTGAATTTAACTGAACCACCATGTGTTTCACTCTGGTTTCATTGAAAATCCTCACAAATCCACTGAAAACCCCGCTCCAATCCCGCCCACCTCCATACCCTCGCATCCGTCCAATACCCGTTTGGTATCAAATTTTATCTTGCCTTAGTCGTCATTTTGACACTGAGTTCGAGAAAATCACAAATGATGTCGCTGAGACCTAGTGGCACTCGGTTATAAGCATAATAGGGGAAGGTGAAAAGCGCAGGAGAAGCCAACACGTGAACGGAGACAAGATTTGCTATGATTGGCTCGTAAGTAAGTGCATGTGACGTATCACGAGCTTAGCAGGGTTTAGGTACAAGCCCGGTAAAGCAAACACATGTTCAAGTCACAATCTTACATGGTAGGCCCCCAATGTCTGGTTCTTCATCGTTCACATTGGTTGAGAGTGACGCACAAATTTTGTGAAAGAAAGAAGGTAAACTAATCATTTTGTGAGCTCAGTAGAGCTCGTATGCGTTTACTTTGATTGGAGACCATGAATTACTCTAATTTTGTGAACCAATCCCACCAAGAAATATCAAAACTGACAAATAACCGATTGCTCGTCGAGTTGTTGGGAAAATCTGTTGTATTTATGAAAATAAATTATGATTTTTTTTTTCTAGGAATCTCCACCGCCCCGTGCTGTGCCACCGCCGTTATTTGATGATGATGACGATGACGATGATGATCTCAATTGGTTTAAATGAGGAAAAAAAAAAACGTCGCAGTTCTGATCAAGCATCGTCACCGGTTTGAAAGTAGTTTTAGACTTTTTTATAGCCCTTGTCACAGTTTTTGAAGTATTCACCTTCCTTTCTGTGGTGTTGGTATCAAGAAAATCGCACTGCATGAATAAAACTGAACACTGACGCACAATATTTGAACTAATTTTGACAAGGGTTATGGCTCATCAGTAGTGAGTTCCGACGTCGATACGTAAATCAGAATTCTCTTCGTATAGTAAAACGGAAAGTCGATGAAAAACTTTTAAGAATTTAAGTGTTGGTCATGTGGAACTAAGTGATTATCGCTATTATGTAGCAGGCTATTCCCGAGTTCTACGAATCATCTGTAATAAAAGGAGGGTTATTGCGAAGCAATCGAAATGAAAATGACCCGTCGTTTTCATGTAATTAAACCTCTTTTATACCTTTTTTTTTTCATTTAGTCAGTAAGGTTTGATGGAACTCGGAAATGGTCCCTTATCTTTGCGTTAGCCGAGTGTTTGCATTGTCAAGTTTCTTCGTAATCGTCTTTCCAGTTACAATTTCTAACAGATTAGTCTTATATTTTGAAATTCGTCGATTGATTAATTGACATTTGATGTTGTTATTTATTTCATTTTGTTCGGATTAAGAAATTAATTAGCAATAATTCACTATTAAAATATGGTTAGGGAACCAACCAGTAATCTTTAGGGCTGGTGAAATATTTGACTTCCTCACAAGAAAAAAAGACAGAGAGAAAAAAAAAAAGATGAATACGTTTAGACACATGTAGACTCCCTTTTTGGTAAAATATAATTGAACTTAAATTCAATAGAACTTCACAGAACGAACTCAAAGTTGAAGTAAATGACAAAAAATTTAAAGGGGTCATGTCTGTTTAGGGGCCGTCTCAGATTAAACATGGAGGTAGCCTGGCCCCTAAATGTCACATTAAAGTTTTATTTTTCATATTTGAATAAAAATCTTGAGTTAATAAGAATTAGCTTTTTGGATGATTGAAATTACTTGGGTAGTTTAGATAAAAGAAAGTTTATTACTGTTTCGCTCCGTCTGCCTTTTATGACATGCACGTTTGTTCTGTCATTTTAATGTAGAATAATGATATAAAATGTTGTTTTTTTCTCTTTTGTGTTTTAGCACGAAAGACGTGGATGTAGCTAAGTTTCCAACATCGCAAAATCTTGATCTATGCCATTTAATCTGAAATTGGACCTGAATTATGGTTGTTTTGGCATGTGTTTACATATTGAAAGTCTTCAAAATCTTAGACCCACTCAGTGTATACTTTTTTCCAGTTGAAGAAGTACGACACCATAAAAGTTCACTAAACTTATAAATTGTTATGACGGATAAGCCTTTTTAAAAAAATATTCCAGTAAGATAAGAAAAGTCCAGTTAAAACAGGCGAAATTAAACACGTGTCAGTTTATAATTAAGATAGTATCTGTGTAATAAAATGTAAAAATTGGAATTAAAATAAGGACAAATTTAGAAGTGGACACTTTTTAAAAAGATCAATGCGCTTCTTCTTTCAAACTTGTTCAGAAACCAAACAAGCTGGCTGAAAGGTGTGGGGGCAGGGGGGACCTGAGGTGATAATCGATAGCTACAGGGGCTCTGTCGGTAAAAGGGGTCGGGGGGCCGCTACAAAGAGTGCAAACAATGGGAGGACAGAGTCGATAATTTCGCACAATCTGGCCATCAGGGCAGGGAGAGGTCGCTACCCACTCTTGCTGTGTACGACGATTTTTAACCGTTCGTTAACTGAACAGATTATGCTTGTGCGCTTCAGAAAATGGCACAGAGTGGGTCCTGGCGGAAACGGCGCTGTTAAAAATCCTTTGAAAGTAATGTCTCATTGAGTAATTCTCCAATTATAATTATCTCTAAGATTATTTTGAGAAAGCGTTAACCAAGTAACATAGTCCCGAGAATATCCTCTAACCAAGATACATTAACATTATCAACAATTTCTGCGTGGAACCAACGGTCTTGCTGGATAGTGATCTGGTTGAGTTGGCTACACAGGTGATCCTGAGCAATATTGCATGTTGCGTGACGCATTGGTTTTGAAGTAGATACACGAAACAAGACTGGAACTAATCTGGGAAATCCAAGAAGACGTTGAAAATCCTGAGATTTCAAGAAAAATGGAAAGAACTGGCAATTTTGATACAATCAAATTCAAAATGTGGAACTAGTGACAACCGGAGTGAGAGTTTTTGCAATCTTGCTAGTATAGTTTGTTTTATGATTTTTATGTAACTGCACTCTCATTTTTGGTGAAATTTTAAAACCTAGCATGTTACTTAGCAATGATTAATTGTGCTCGGGTGATGTAAATGGTATACTTTGCATTTGGCCTACTCGGGTAGCCAATCAGAAAGTGTAGTCTTTCCCGCTAGAAGAGACAGCCATGCGATAGGTTTTTTTTTGTCCCAGTACACCAGCCAATTTGTATCACAATCTAACAAGGGGGGACGGAATGACTAAAAGGATTAAAGTCCTAAATGAGTTAATGAAGGAAAAGAAATCTGTTTTACAAATCTTCAGTAGGAAATAAGAAGACATTGACTAAAAAATCTTCTTTTAATTAAAAGTATGTAAACAACTCAAGAAAAAAATCATGTGGACTTATTTAAAAAAAAAAATCAAGATGTTTCCGTGTTAATAGTTGGCCTATCAAATCAATATTGATTCTTAAAAGTGATTTTTACCAAAACGAATTTCCTTTACAAACTAAACTGGAGGGCCACCAACGGAAATCATGTTGCAGAGAAATCTGCAAAACTAAGCTGCATATCTGCAATAGATCATTAAAAATTATGAACTACTCCTCAAACTCGAAACGTCTTCAAGAGTAATTTTTGTCGACATGTCTCTTCATTAAAAGATTAAATATTTTAGCTCTTGAAAAACTGATTATTCGGGCAACCAGGAACAACCAATTTCAAGTAAAAAATTTATGATGTATAAATACAAGAGATGTTTAGAGCGCTATGTTAACCTTAATGGGATTTTCAAACTTATTTGCTTGCAAAAAGAACTATAGAAACATTTCATAACCTTAATAAACTGTTTCTGGTTAGCATGAATATGCAGGTGATTTCGACATGTGTTAATGCACTTTTAGATAGAATGGAGAGCTTCTAAAAAAAAACTTAACATTTGCTCCTCTTGAATAACTAATCACCTGCGAGAAAAACCGCTTGAAATTTGTTTGGCTTAACAGAATTATCGCTTTCGAAAAATGCTTGCTTAAAAGTTGTTGGTTTTCACTAACGAGTCAACATTTTTCCGAAAGGATTGCTCTTGAAGTTTCAGTAACAGCTCAAACGCCGACTCATAAACACTGAATGATGAACTGTCTTGTTCCAGATTATTACACCGGTAGATATCTTATAAGTGTGCACAGAATATTTTTGCTTCATTAGTCTTGTCCTTCCCATATGGCGTTCCCATCTTACTGGGAGGCAATTGGCAGTTGCAAGTTTTACTTGGTTCATTAAATAAATTCCATTATTAGAGAGGGTTTGCTTCTCTCATGACAGTTTGGGTATCTTAGACACTGGCCAATTTCCAAAATCAAATGTCACGTTATTGCCAATGAGCATGAACGTAGCCCATTGAGAAACTTTGTCGAAGCCGTTCTTTCTCAGCCATTTCCTGGCCTTGTGGAGAGATTCGCTGGTATTCTTACCGCGGAACACGTTTTGGTAGAAACATCTCATGAGATAACAGACTACTATAATAACAAAGTCAAGGTTGCATTTTGATTGCTTTTGCTGCCATAAATCCGTCCCCCTCAACTCACAACTTAATGCCTTGGAAAGTGAAATCCACATTTCTGAATAATCAATTAAATTCTAACAAGAAAAGAATAAACATCAAACTTTCCCTCAAGGAATTTGAGAATTTATTTCCTAAGTTTTCAAGCATAAAAAAGTAGCCTTAGTTGTTGAAGAATTTTATCGAATGTTCGCCCAGTTCGCTTATTTCAAATTTCAGATCCATGAAAGAGATATTAATTGTTTAACATTACCAAGAGAATGCCGCGGTGAATCCTCTTAAATAACACCTGATTGTCACGCCGTTTTATTATTATCTGGATAAATACCGTTAAGGTTAACATGTGGATAGAAGTGTGGTCGGTTTAGATAACAACACACGTAAAACCAACCCGTGTTCCTGACTTAATTATTGTCTTTGTCACGCAGGTTACACCCACTAGAAAATGAAAATACTCAGTCATCGAACACAGATAGCTTACCTTGTACAGAAAGAAACTTCAATTGTGATGTTATTGATCTTTTAATGGAAATCAAACCTTTCAGAAGAAATGAACACTTTCAGTTTGTCGTTTCCTGCAAAACAAAGTGAATTGTTTCATTTTTGCAGATATAAATCCATCAGTAGTAAGGAGAGTTGGACGTTCAAAAGTGAAAAACACATGCTAAAGATGGAACACGTGAAAGTTGCTTAAATTGCTGTACATTCTCGTCATCTTCAAATGAGAGAAAAAAATTAAATGGGCTCACGGTAACGCTCTTGATAGTAATAGACATTTGATTTCCTTTTTTCCTCATTACAGTTCGAATTTTGTTTAAGCAAGATTGATATTACAAAGTGTGATGGTAGTTGACTCTGTCAAAGGCCGGACTCTTGTTTTATTCAATAAGATGGCAACTCACTGAATAACTACCCAAGTTACTAGCACTGGTTTAAAGCTATTTATTTATTGATCGAGCCAAGCAGTTTTAGTTTTTGGTTATGTAGGTGATTATGGCGAACAATACTTGGGAATTCGTCAATCTATTGATTGCCTGAAGCCAAGTATTTGAGATATTGTAGAGCACTGATAAAAAGACAATCCGTTCAAGTCTTTCAAGCCAGCCAGTGGTTCAGCGGTAAATAGTGATTCGCCATTATTTCGAACAAAAATTCATAGAGCTCAATGTAGGAACTACGACTTTGTTCCCAATGAATTACAGCAAACATCATTTGTCCCGTTCTGGCTCCGAAAGGAAAAGTTAGTCGCTGCCCATTGACACCGAATCATATGAAAGCTCAGGGGACAAACAATTCAATACAATATATGTATAATGATTAGGAAAAATGCTGAGTGTAAATACAGCTGTGCTCCATGTGAGTTTGGAAATTGGGATTTATAACGTCAAGTAATTTCAAACTGAGGATTTCACTCGTCAACATCGATTAAATTTCAACCTTTTACTATTTTTACCGTTTTTGTCGATACTTTTCACGGCGCTTTTCATTTTCCTTCCTGTCGTCAAAAATTGGCGATAATGGGGGGGGGGGGGGGGTATCGAATGAGGTTTTGAGTTACGGCTTTCACAACAACCCACCCCCCTCAACAATTTACGATTATAAAATAACCCTGGTAAGTCAGGGCCGTAGCTAGCATGAGGCAAGACGAGGCAATTGCCTCGTCTTAATTTTGGCCTTTTTTAATTTTTTTTCTTAAAAATTGACTTTTCTGAAGAAAAATGTCACGAAAAATCCTTAAAGAAGCATTTCTGAACCTCTAGACCTCTCTAGCGGCTCGCGCCTTCGGCGCTCGAAACTTGCCTCGTCTTGTCCTGAAATCTGGCTACAGCCCTGGGTAAATGTTATTGTAGCACAGCTACAGCTCCGGCCTCTCCTACCTTACGTTAAAGGTAAGGTTGTGTAACTGGTGAAAAGCTACATAGATAACAGTCAGACCAAAATAGAGAGGATAATGACAATGTCATTTACCTCTATGAAAAGAGGTTTAGTGCTTCTTTTACGTTAAATTAGTCGCTCTTAACTCACAACGTAATGCGCTTTCATGGTTTGGCCTCAGAAAGTTAAACTTTTTCAGGTCCCGAATAATCAAACAATCCCAACATCACTGAATAAAAAATTGAACGTTCTTCAAGGGAATTTAAGAATTTTGAGACCCGAAGAGGACGCAAACATTTCGCGCCAAATTTATTCGCTAAATTTTCGATTATAAAAATTAGCCTCAGACAAGAAGGATTTTCATCATTCTTTAGATGATCGTTAAGTGCAGTAATCTCAAATAACAAATCCGTGGGAGAGAGATCAATTTTCACCACGTTTCATTCTTTTCTGGATGACTATATACCTTTGAGTGTAACACGTCGGTAGAATTGCTGTCGGTTTAGAGAACAACGCCTGTAAAACTCATCCGCGTTCCGTATTTAGCCTTTGTCTTAATCACACAGTTTACACTCACTGGAAGATGAGAAGACTCGTTCATTGCACCCAGATAGCTTTACCTTTTACAGAAAAAGCTTCACATGTACAGAAAAAGCTTCCAAAAGCAATGAACACTGGGGCGTGTGGTTTCCTGTCGAACAAAGGGAATAATTTAAATTTTGCATGTTCAGATCCACTAGCAGTAAGGAGGGTTCATCGTTCAAAAGTGAAAGACATGCTTTAAAGACGGAACACATAAAAGTTGGGTAAATGTCTGTATATTTCTCATCATCTTCCTTCCACTGATAGAAAACATTTCGGTTCAGGAACACTCTCATAAGTAATAGATATTCGATTTCCATTTTTCCTCATTACAGTTCGAATTCTGTTCAAGCAGGGTCGATAGCACAAATTGTCACGGTGGTTGACTCTGTCAGAGGCCGCATTTTTATATTCCATAAGAGGGTGTCTCTCTAAGTAATCATGCAAGTTACTAGGAATGGTTGAAAGCTATTTATTATTTATTCGAGCCTAGCAGTTTTAGTTTTTGGTAATGTAGTCTATCATAGTAAAGTTATCTCCCCTAATGGAAAAAATCTCAAAATTTGTCAATAGCGTGAATGATTCTGTTTGTCACGCTGTGTATGAAACTAAAAGTTAATCTATTTATTGCCTGAAGCCAAGAACTTGAAACATTGTAGAACACAGATAACTAAACAGTTCGCACAAGTCTTTAAGCACAGTCAGTGGTTCAGTGGTTCAGCGCTAAAGAGTTATTTGCCATAATTTCAAACAAAAATTCTCAGAGCTCAATTTAGGAACGTCGAAATTGTTCCTGGCTCTGATTTATTTGACTAGTACTCAGCGAACAAAATATCATACATTAGCATCAGTTTTCCTTATTCAAGTTTTTTTTTCGTTAACATTCATGGCAGGTTCCTCGACCGCTATATGATATTTACATTGAGCGTGAGAACAGCTGTTCTCCATGCGAGTTTTATAACGTCACGTGATTTCAAACCAAGGACTTCATCCGTCGCCATCTTTATGAAGGTGATAGAGATACACTTTTCAACACGTTTCAAAAGTTATGAAAATATTCCTCAAACGTTCTGTGAAATCAAACATTCTTGAGTTTGATCCGTTGAAACTTCATCAGTTTCTAATTTTATTGCTTTGTCAGCCGGATACCTTTTACGAGGCTTTCAGTTTTCCTATCATGTCGTCGCAAGTTGGCTATAATGGCGAGGAATATCCAGCGAAACCCACAGTACTATTTACCCCACCCCTCCCCCCCTCCCCCCTCCAACAAATATCCCGTTTAATTGTGATGGTATTCTACTGGGTTCTCGATCACGTTTAAATACACGGTAGTACGTGTTCACATATAAACATAATATGAGATAGCTTTTCTAATATAGCAGGTTTCGCTTGATATTTCTCGATAGAAGGTTCACTCGTAAAGGGTCGCTTGTAAATTGATCTCTCTTAAAGTTTGCGGACCGACCCGTTCCCAAAATGCTCCACAAGTTTTATTGTGGGTCTACCGCGAACGGTGTGTGACTTTGTATGTAAATTGAGCCATCGAATTTCTTTCGCGTATATCAAGCAAGTAATTTTACCCGAAGACAGCCATTGCTTTAAACCATGCGCTCTGGGGTTCATTCTACGCGTGCGCTTACACTTCCCATGCGTTGTAGTGGAACTGGGTTTTATGACTGACCGCAAATAATAATAATAATAAAAAAAACCAAGCCGGATTTAAACCTCGGGCGTTTCCATCTGAAAGTGTGATATACTATTCCCCAAAGGCTGATGAACCATTATTTCGCGGTCATTTATTTTGGTCCCTCGCCGTAATGGAAGCACGTTATCCTAACTGTGGCCTCTTGGTAACGGGGAATTTTAATCGTCTAAACATCGACGGTTTGCTAAACCACTTTCGACTGAAGCAAATAGTCAAAGTGCCGACAAAAAAGAAAGCTACGCTGGACCTAATACTCACTAACATGCATAAGTATTATAGCCCCCCACAAGCGTACCCACCGTTCGGGCTGTCCGATCATAACTGGCAACCCCTATGGACGGAAAGCGCAACATTAACAACAAAAAAGTTACCATGAGGCGCGACTTGCGAACAAGCAACAAGTTGGTGTTGGGTAGATATCTGACGCGGATAAACTGGCCCCTGTTGTTCACTCCTCTAATGAGCTGTGAGGAGAAATGGCAAGTCTTCCAAGACGTCATACATTCAGGCCTTGATACCATCATGCCTGTCAAGCCACTCAAGATCTGCACGGCCGACGTTCCTTGGATGAACGAGAGTTTGAGATCTCTTATTATGAAGAGACAAAAGGCGTTCTGTGCATATGGCCCTGAGTCAGCTCAATTTAAATACTTTCGTAACCTTGTCAACCGACAGAGGAAAATCTGCAGAGGGAAATACTGTGATTCAAAGATCCAGCGCCTAAAAAGAGAAAACCCGAAAAGGTGGTGGAACGAAACAAAACGCCTGTGCGGCATATAGACCTCCCACAGCAATTTAGCTAGCCAGATTAACATCGAAGGATTCTCAGAACTGCCTTTCAAAGAGCAAGCCAATGCCATCAGTGCCGCTCTCCTCAAACCACTCGAGGAGTATAAACTACCAGCTCCTCTTGAACGGGCTCCTCCCGAGTCCGACTCGCCTGATCATGAGATCTTAAGGGTAACCGAACAGCGCGTGTAAATAGCACTAGATGTTTTCAATCCAAGGAAGGCCAGCGGACCGGACAGAACAC